>NC_029788.2:1583684-1591632 GCF_000816755.2 Arachis ipaensis | reverse complement strand
TGACTATATTTTTAGTTTATTATATAAAATGGGATATATTTTTTTGAATATTTTATTATTTACATTTTTTTTAAATTTATTTTATTAAAATCGTAATTTGCATAAAGTAATGTGGACTTTGCAACTAGATTTGTGTCCCCCGAGATTTTAATTGTTATCTAAATGAGTTTTGATGGAAAATATTTGGGTTTTTTTTTTGTAGGTCTCCCTCCACGATACCGTGATTCTGTTCGAGCAATTACTCCGGGGTTGCCCCTTTTTCTCTACAACTATTCTACCCATCAACTTCATGGAATTTTTGAGGTACATATACCTTTTTATATCTTAGATTTTTCATTTTATTTTATTGTCTTCGTGTTTCTATATTTATTAGTGGTATCATGAAATTTTTGAGCTACATATTACTTATAATGCGGTTTGAATTGAATGATTTTTTTAGAGAATTCAATCAAATATGATCTAATTTCAAACGATCTGGATTGGATTGAATTTCCAGTTTTGTAAGTTAAAAAAATTAAATATATATAATAAGAATAACATAAAAATTTATAACAAATTAAATATATTATAAATAAAATTTTAAATATAATAATAAAATAATAATATTATAGCATATTGTGCGATTTGGATCGGATTGGATTGGATCAATTTTAAGAAATAAATCCGAAATCCGATTCAATTTATGCGGTTTGTCAAAAGTAGAATCCAATCAAAACTAAATGAATGCAGTATTAATCGGTTTCCGGTTTGGATTAAATTGAATGTACGGTTTGATTTGGATCGATTTGGATTTAAACATCCCAATATTTATTGGTGGTCATGCAAGCTAAGGGCAGCATGAGTCTGGAAGGATCTAGAACAGAAGCAAGGTAAGGTGTGAAAACTCTGTTCTGGTGCAGAGTTTGTGAGATGAGAGCGAAAGAGAGAAGAGAATTTAGGTAGTGTTTGTTTTGAGGTATTGAGACAGAGACTGAGAGACTGAAACTCAGTATCATGTTTGTTGGTTCAGAGACTGGTACTAAAATTTCTGTCTCTGTCCCTAAAATTTTAGTATTTCAGTACCTCCAAAAAGTAGGGACACAGGGAACTAAAATTTTTAGAGAGGAGACTGAAACTTTAATAACATTTTATACATAAAATATCCTCATTTCAATTAATTAATTCCAATTTTATCCTTTGTACAAATTAAATTAGAGTTTCATTCTTGTTTCAATTTCTGTCTTCCACTTTGCACCAAACAGAATACTGAGATTTATTTCAATCTCTGTTTCTCAATCTCAGTCTTTCCGTCTCTGTCTCTCAACCAAACGCTAAGTGAGGGTCAGAAAATGAGAAATGAAATTAAGGGATGAATCACAATCTGTATAAGCTATAATTAGAAGCTTGCAAGTTGCATACACCTAAGCTAACTTCCTAACTGATTAAGTTATAATCCTAACTCACTTGTGATGAATGAATAATAATCTAACTAATTACTAATTAGATTCTAAATTAGCTAAACTGCTGAGTCATCTTTATTACACACTAGTTACAAGAGAGATGATAGGTGATTATGAGTTAATAATTTGGTGATTAGAAGGGAACACTTTATTTTGACCGAGATTGTATGTTTTGAAACCGTTTCCAATCAAGTCATGTATATATTAATAAGTTAATACATATCTTTTACTAATCAATTTTTTCCCCTTCTTTTTTTTTGTCAAATTTTAGGCTGCAAGTTTTGGTGGAAATAACATTGACCCAACAGCTTGGGAGGACAAAAAGTGCCTTGGTGAATCTCGTTTCCCTGCTCAGGTATGTTAGCCAATCAGTCGGAATTGGTTTTTGAAAGAAGTGCCTATTTTTTTTATCTTTTAAAAAAGATTTTATTTTAAACAGACAATTTTTTTTCATATTTAAATAGATTTTTTAAAAATAGTTTTCAAGTAAAAAGTACTTAATTTTTTTTTTAAATATTTTTTTATTAAAAAAAAACAATCCAAATTAAGTATATTTATTATTACGATAGTCCTTTTCCTTTGCTATTCAAATCATTTCTCGCTTTCGCATAATAATAGGAAAGTAAAATCAAGAGTTTGCTGTTAAAAAAGGATTTGAATTCTCTAAAGTTTGAATTTTACTTTAAAGAGTAAAGTGTGATCTTTTACCATTGAATATTTTCTCTTTCATATTTATTTTTGGTCTCACCTTTAAAATAAATGGTGAGAAATCACATTTTACTCTTTAAAGTGAGATCCAAACTTTAGAGGATCCAAATCTGTTAAAAAATACTAAATTACCTTTGTTTAATAACTAATTTATTATATAAATATTAATCCATTGTTTGATTTACTCAAAATTTTTGTATGTAGAAAGTGTGAACAGATGTTTCATTAAGTGAAAAGGGAAAATAGATAAAAATATTTACTGACATATAACCGGTTTTGTTAGTTTAATTTGTGAAAACTCATGAATTGCCTTTCAATCTTTCATGACGGATATAGGTTCAAGTAGTCACTAGAAAAATCTGTGAGCCACTTGAGGAGGATTCCTTCAGGCCAATTCTTCACCATTATGATGGTCCCAAGTTTCGTCTTGAGCTTAGTGTCTCCGAGGTATTTTCATGTTTTTACTTGCTGATTATTTCTATCCTCATTGATTTTTGGTTTTATTTTCATTATTTTCAGGGTTTAGGATTTTATTTAATTGGAAATACTAAAACGTGAAAATTCAAGTTGATAGCTGATAGACGTTAGATGACAATTTAGTCAAACTTGTTAACTCATTTAACGATTCTTATCTATCAACTTTATATAAAGTTAACTGCACCTGAATTATTATACTAAAAATAAAAATAGAATTCAATCAATTTTTGCTCTTTACTGACATATGTTTTTTATTTTGGTTTGCAGGCATTGTCTCTACTAGACATTTTTGCTGATCAGAATAGCTTCGATGATATTTTCAAGGCTATACCGGCATAAAAGAGTAGTAATTCTAGAGAATAATAATATAAGGTGAAGAAGATAAGAACAAGGAATATAGTGGGTGGCGATTGGATATTCAGCATATATATTTGGTGTTGTGCTATTTGTACAGAAGGCTGTTATGCCTGATTATCATTATTCTTGTACTATAAAATTCTATTGAAACATAAGAAAGTGCAGAAAGGATGACTAATCCTGCTTATGATTTGTTATAAAAGGAGCTATAAATTGAGGTAATGAAAAGATCTGCCTGAAGGAAATGGGAGCCTATAATGTAAACTTAGCGTCACTTCAAACTTCGTTCAAATTTCAAATGGAGAGAAAAGTTATAATCACATGTATGTTCATATGCCACACTTATGCGACACATGAGCGTGCCCATATGTAGGCTTGGCCCTTGGGGCACATTCCATTTTGTTGCACCCACTTCCACCACATCTAATGATAATAACATAATTAAGGTCCATCAAACTCCACTACAACTCTTCACACATGCTGTTGCGTCGTAGCTATTCCTTCCATTAGGTAGTGTTTGGTTAATGTCTATGTATTCCTTCCATTAGGTAGTGTTTGGTTAATGTCTATGTCTCACATGTGTGCTGTTTGGTTTGGTGAGATACATATTTTCAAAAGATACGGGAGGATACGGATTGACACGGAGATACTAAATTCGTGTACCTCCAATTTGGTGAGATCCTGAAACACAACTTGTGAGACACTGATTTTTTACTCTTTTACTCATATTGAATTTTTAAAATTTGTCTTCTTATCTCCTCAAACTTTTTTTTTTCTCTTCCTCTCTTAGATTCTACAACCAAATTTATCTTTTTATTTTCTTTAAGAAAAAAAATTGTACATTTAATTTTTTTATTGATTTAAATTTTAATTAATCTTTAATAAATTCTGAGCTTTGATTTGTTATTTTTTTTCAAAAAAATTATATATTTAATATTTAAATGATAATTTAAGATGATATTAGAAGAAATAAAAAATACTAGAAGAAAAGAAAAATTCTATGGTGATGATATGCAGTGTTTGGGGTAATGGGTTTACAATGATGGTGGTAAAATTTGTGGTTGAATGCAAGGTAATTCAATCTTTTTTAAATATATGTCTTGTTTCTAATTTTTGCCAAACACAATATATAGTCATAGACACAAATATTTTATGTCCATATCTTTAATGTCTGTATCTTTCTGTCTATGTCTCATCATATACATCAACCAAACAGAGCCTAAAGACATGCCAAATCAAAAAGGAATTAACTCCACTAGGATAGGGTGGTATCGGTCTAAGCATGGTACACAAATAATGTGGTCAACCATACATCTTGCATCAGTCTAAAATACATTTTTAATTAACTTATCAACATCAAATTTAAGCTCATAAAAAAAGTTCTAATTGTTAGGATTTGGTTGAATTAGTCCCACATTGCTCAGGATAGCAAATGGAGTGGGTGGCCTAGACTATAAATATGAGGCTAAGTTCTCCATTTGTTTTTGCACCAGTTAGAAACACTTTAAGCTTGTATCTGATTTTTCTTTTCCTCTGTACTCTTTGATTAGAGAGTGTTGTGAGGTGTAGTTAGATATTTGCTTTGAGAGAGTGTGGGTGTACTGGGGTGCCGGTGAGAGAAAGAAGTCTATGTGTTGTAACAATTTTCACATAGTGATATTCTCTGGTTGTCATTTGACAACGGCCGTGGTTTTTTTCTCCGGTAATTGGAGTTTCCACGTTAAATTCTTGTGTTGTGATTGTGTCTATTTTATTTCTCTGTCAAAGGTGTTTTCTCAAGGGGGAATGGTGTATTATTCCCTCAAGTGGTATCAGAGCTTCGGTTCGGTGAGATTTATTCTTAGTATGCTCTGTGGTTGCAGCCTAGTCTGACCTTCCACATCAGAAAAGAATTTTGTCCCTGTGGCTTGAGGTTGATCTTTGGTTGTTGTTGTTGTTGCTGGAAGACAGTGTGACACTGTGAGAGTGCTGTTTGGAAAGGTTCTGGCTAAGGAAAGACTTGGTATTTAAGTGTGTCCATTGTGACCCACCTCTCTTTCCTGGGGACCCTTCCTAGTGCACAGTTGAGTTATACTATTCCAGTATACGGTTGCAACAATGTCAGGATATTCAAGTGCTGTGAAGTTTGAAATAGAGAAATTTGATGGAAGAATCAATTTTGGCTTGTGGCAAATACAAGTCAAGGATATGTTGATACAATCAGGTTTGCACAAGGCGATCCTCATGGTATTACCGCACTGCCATGGATAAGGATGAGTTGTGGCAATCGGGTCCACAATTGCACACGGGCATTGGTTGGCGTTGAGATGCAAGGTGTATGGCGGAGTTAGGTCGATGGCTGAAGAACTTCCAGGAAAAGCCAATTTGGAAGTTGCACCATGAATTTTCAGCAAGGTTTCGATCTGTACCAAGGTGAAATGCTTGGAGTGGTCTAATTCCAAGTGAGTATACTTTCATGGTGGAGTATGATAGTTCTCTGAACTATGATTGTCGGTATAGACAATGGCAGCGAAGAATTTGTCGGTGTTGACAATGGAAGCTGAAGATGTGTGACTATTTCAATCAAGGTGGAGATTGTTAGGATTTGGTTGAATTAGTCCCACATTGCTCAGGATAGCAAATGGAGTGGGTGGCCTAGACTATAAATATGAGGCTAAGTTCTCCATTTGTTTTTGCACCAGTCAGAAACACTTTAAGCTTGTATCTGATTTTTCTTTTCCTCTGTACTCTTTGATTAGAGAGTGTTGTGAGGTGTAGTTAGATATTTGCTTTGAGAGAGTGTGGGTGTACTGGGGTGCCGGTGAGAGAAAGAAGTCTATGTGTTGTAACAATTTTCACATAGTGATATTCTCTGGTTGTCATTTGACAACGGCCGTGGTTTTTTTCTCCGGTAATTGGAGTTTCCACGTTAAATTCTTGTGTTGTGATTGTGTCTATTTTATTTCTCTGTCAAAGGTGTTTTCTCAAGGGGGAATGGTGTATTATTCCCTCAAGACTAATTTTGTTATTTTATTTTCAAAAAGTATTTTTTCAATTCTTTTGCATCATCTACTTCGAAAATATTACGAATATTCCTGCTAATATAATTTTTAACATTCTTTTCGATAAAATTTAATTCACAATGACAACCAATTGTTGTAACAAGTGTTTAATATGTTTTACTTGGTCTAATACCAGTTCATTATTATTCTCGATTGTCTAATACACTTCTGTGTTGTTTAAACATTTCAGCTTGATCAGAATAACATAAATGTGAATGAGTCAAAATAACTTTAAAAAGTGCAGTAAAAATGACTAATCCTACTTATGATTATTTTATAAAAGGAGATATAAATTAAGGTAATAAAAAGATCTGATCCAGGGAAATGGGAGCCTATAATGTAAATTTAACGTCATTTTATTCAAATTTCGAATGGATGTTTGGTATACTTCACTTTAATTTATTTCAGTTGTACCATATCTTGGGCACTCTCTGATATACAGCTACAGTACAATACATGGATTTCCCTCTACACGAGTAGCGGGTAGGAATATGGCTTCGCCAAATCCTAGCTCGGCTGAGATAGGTATGGTAACATAAAAATGGAGAGAAAAGTTCTAACTAAGGTTGCAAGAATCGAATCAGTCATTGAATCAGTCAAGTGACAAATTTAAGGCTGCATTTGTTTAGAGAGACATAGAGACAGGGACACAGAGACATAAAATTGTGTTTGACAGAGAAGATATAGACAGAGATAATGTGTCCAGACTCCAGAGACACTGAATTAGTGTATTTTGTGTCTATCCTGACAAGAAGGACACGGAGATACTAACAAGGGATATAATTTATTTTTTATTTTTTCTTTCATTATTCTTGTTAATTTTTTATAATTATATTTTTTATTATTATAATTTTTGTCTCAAATTGTTTGAATGAAAAAAATGAGAATAAATTAGATTTTCATAATTTGTTCTAGTTTATCACCAAACATGATACAAGAACACAAAATTTTGAGTCTCTGTCCTTTATGTCTTGTTCTCAGTGTCTTGTCTTGTCCTGTTCTCAGAAACAAACACAGCCTAATAGTTTAATGGTCCAATTGGAATCGAACTGTGATTGAACCGATTTAATTAAATATACAATAAAATCATTAAAATTTCATTATATAATTTCAAATATTCAAATTTAATGTTTTTTAAACTAATAAAATTAAAAATTTTATAATTTTATAGGGTAATTTGTTCACATTTTATCATTAAAATTCGCAATAAATTTTTTTTAATTAACTTCTAAACTCTAATCAAACTCAATTACTTGACAACCAAGATAAGTACTCCAAGAGAGGAATTCTTGTGATATAAAAAACAAAGAAATAAATTCAAAGACTTAGAATTGAGAACATAACTATTGAGAAACAATTTACATTGATCAAATTATTTTGAACTAAAAATTGAATTACACTTTAAATACAAGGTCTACGCTATATGTATGGAAGCTATTGACATAAAACAGAATAACTAACTAATCAATAGTCTAACTACTCTTCTTTCACTCTTTCTTGAACCGAATCTTATTCTGTTACATTATTTGTATCCTCAATACTAATAGAGTATTCAATAAAAATTTAGAATCCAAAACTTCTACGCATCCAAAGTCATCTAAAACCAGAGAATCCAAAAACATAAAACTAAGTAAGGAATCCAAACTCAGTATCCAAACTAAATTCAGAATATATCAACAACAATCCCAACTCAGAACACAAAATTATTTCAGAAAATTTAATGAAACACTATCAACCATCAACCATCAAAATTTAACAAAATAAGCAAAAATGAACAAAAACAGAAAAATTAGCAACTCAGAATCAGATTTCAGCAACTAACAAAATAAGAAACATAAATTGAAGCAGCTTTGCTGACGGCGACGAGGGAGGAAAGTGACCTCAGCTAGAGAGAGGGGCGATCAAAGACAGAAGCTTGAAGCTTGA
>NC_029788.2:1575004-1583670 GCF_000816755.2 Arachis ipaensis | reverse complement strand
AGGACAGAGGGCGACGCCAACAGCATCTCTGAGCAAATCTGGCGACGCAAGGAGAAGAGATCCAATATAAGAGAATCGGCGACGGTGGGGCTGAACGCTAGCTAACGAGAGGAGTCGTCGGTGACGGCGGCTGGGCGTTGGCTACTGCTGGCTGGGCTGGAGCTCAGAGAGGGAATGGCTGCTAGGATTCTATTTGTGTGTGTGAGAGAGAGAGAGAGAGAGAATGGGGTTTATGTATTTTTTTAAACCAAAAATCTTAAAAAAAAGTTCGGTTCAAATGGTTTATGAGTTAACTATCGGTTCAACTAGTTTGTACACTAATTTTTTGTTAGATGGTTTTTCATTTCAATCGAACCGATCAGGAGACCAATTATCAGTTAATCTAATTGAATTGATCAGTTCGGTTCGATCTTCGGAACTATAGTTCTAATCACATGTATGTTCAAATGCCACACATATGTGGCTCATTTTTTTTAATATGAAGATTGTCTATATGTTATGCGATGATATGGAGGTAGGGTGTGTTACACAATGATATGACGGCTGTGTTTTTTAAATTTATACAGGAGAAATCAGACCGTCCGATTTATTTGTTGTGGAAGATAGACACAAATTGAATGGTCCAATTTATTTGGTGCAGAAAATTTTCGAATTCTAAAACACTTAAATTGGTAGGTCCGATTTTGGTGTTTTTATTTTATTTTTTTAAATTTCAAAAAAATCCAAAGTACATTCAAAAGGTACAGAATGACTATGGAGATTTACATCAATAAAAAAAACAAAATACAAATCATACTTGAAAATTTAGATATAAGATTATATCTTAGTTTGGAACAATAATTTAGAAACATAGCACAACAATTCATATATTGAACACAAAAATTATGCTACATATCAAATGCTTGATCATATTGTAAGTGGTATCAAATGATACTGCATCATCAAAATATTCAAATGCAGTTGATTTCTTGTATCAGTCTGAAATACATTTTTAATTGACTTATTAACATTAAGTTCAAGCTCATAAAAGAAAATTTGATTTTGCTCTTTTATTCTCAAAAATTTTTTTTCCAATTCTTTTGTATCATCTACTTCAAAAACATTACGAATCTCTCT
This sequence comes from Arachis ipaensis, assembly GCF_000816755.2. Classification (NCBI taxonomy): domain Eukaryota; kingdom Viridiplantae; phylum Streptophyta; class Magnoliopsida; order Fabales; family Fabaceae; genus Arachis; species Arachis ipaensis. Next base: position 1,582,554 of record NC_029788.2, on the reverse strand, counting down.
GCTAATATAATTTTTAATATCCTTTTTGATAAAATATAATTCACAATGACCACCAATCACTATAACAAGTACTTGATATGTTTTACTTAATTTAATACCAATTTTATTATTATTCTCGATTGTGCGACAAACATATAGGCTAAATTCTCTGTGTTGTTTAAACATTTTTAGCTTGATCAGGATAACACGGAGTCATAACAACCTTTGAAATAACTCAAATACTAATATTATTCACTATATATGCGCGTAGATTTTTGTAAGACATCTTGCAACAAATGTCTAATTTGTCTTCAGAGAAGGTGGTATACCAAATTTTCTATCCCCTTCTCTACTTTATGTAATGAGTTAGTTTTTTATTTCATTTTTTTCCTATTTGAGATCCTTATTTTAATAGAAAAACCTACATGCTTAATATAATCTTTATAGAATTTTCAAACTTTTTGAAGAGTGTTAAAAATCATTCCCACTTTAGCACATACTAATCATCAACATCATAAAAAAAATTAATCTTAAAATAACCACAATGAAAATCACATAAAAAATAAGTTTTGGTTCATTACAACACACAAATATTTAAGCATAGCACACAAATTCACACATATAGAACAAAAATCAGAATCATAAAATAACACTAATTTATCAAAAAACTCAAGTAACAAAAACTAAGATCGTCACAAATAACTAGAATCAAGAACAAAAGAACAAAAATGTATACAAATAGAACATAAATATCGAGCATAGAATAACAACACAAGTAATCGAAATTAATACTCTGATAGCTCACACTAATTTGTCAGAAATCATTAAACAAGTTTTGGTTAGTTGCAACACACAAATATTTTAAGCATAGCACACAAATTCACTCATATAAAATAAAAATCAAAATCATAAAACAATACTAATTTGTCAAACAGCTCAAGTAACGCATAAATAATCTGAATCAAGAACAAAAGAATAAAACTATATACAAATAGCACATAAATACTGAGCATAGAACAATAACACAAATAATTGAAGCTAACACTCTGGTAGCTTACAATAATTTATCAGAATCATTAAAAAAGTCATTCGTATTTCTTCAATTACGTTCAATAAAAAAAAACTTTCAATTCACACTGATTTAGCTCATATAAACTACAATTTTTTTATTATCATCGAAGATTTGTTTATTTAACAAAAACTCAAATCCAATTTTACAAGTACTGTGTTGTAAATTGAAAAATTCTAAAACAACGTGTAATTAACATAAAATTATAAACAAAATGTACTAAATATATAGCACAATACAACAAAAAATAGTAAAAAAGAAGGTGTTGAGAATGAGTCGTTATTCGTAAATGGAGAAAGAGAATAAACATAATAAAAAAAAGAGAGTGATGCATAAATATATTTTTATTTTTAACAACTTGGTTATATTTGATTAATAAATAGACTTAGTGTTTGTTTGGACGCTATTATTTTGATTAAAAAAATTTTTTTTAATGAAAAATATTTTTTTTTTTTTAAATTTTTTAGTATGTTTGACAAATTTCTAATAGTAAAAATACTAGAAAAATAAAAAAATATTTTTTTTCAGAAGCTGTAATTTACATCTTTTTTTAAAAAGTATTTTTTTTAAAAAAATAATTTTTATGTAATAAATAAATAAAAAATATTTTTATATTGTTATACCCAAACATAATTGATAGATAAAAAGATATTTTCACATAAAATATCAAACATAAAATTACTTTTACTTCTTTATAAGATCTTTTAAAAAAAAATAATTTAAAAAAAATCTTTTTTTAAAAACTAATCCAAACAAACCCTTAGACATCTAGTATATTTGATAATTTTAATACATGTGTCTTTTTCACTTTTAACATGCTTTTTTAAATAAATATATTACACACACCACATAAATAAATTCCCTTTGAAAAGTAGCAGCAAACCAAACCATCCCACACATTCCACAAAATTTCGATGAACAACACTAGGTGGCTTCTCGTTTTGTGCCACGTGTACATATTGCCACGTGCGATCTTCGCACTGGCTAAACCCTCTCTCACTTGGTCACTTCCCACGTCATAAAACATCACACGAAGCAAAGCTCTCCTCTAATTTCTATATTTTAGTAGAGAAAGAAAATATAACTAAAAAAAATAAAAGAAACGCAGAAAAACCCTTTGATTATTGTCAAACCCGTCACGCCTCGCCTGCTGCTGGTCTGAGTATTATACCATCCCTCGCCACATTCCCTGCAATTCATCGCCTAACTTTCTCGGCAACCAAACGCTGAAGGGAATGCGATCTGCTTATTCAACCGTAGCTTTTCTCCTTCTTCCCCCCTTCTCCGAAACGCATTCCCCTTCCTCAACCACCTTCTTTCTTAATCCTTGAAACCGAACTCGTTGCTAAATCCTCAACTTTTCCAGCTGCGAAAGACGATCCGAGAAGGATAAAAAGAAATGGCGTCGTTCTTCTCGAAGCCGGCGTTGATTCTCTCGTTCTTTCTGCTTTTCTTCCTCTTTCCTGCTCAATCCGCGGTGTTCAGCGTAGATCTGGGGTCCGAATCGCTCAAAGTTGCTGTCGTGAACTTGAAACCTGGTCAGACACCGATCTCTATCGCCATCAACGAGATGTCGAAGCGCAAATCACCGGCGCTGGTTTCCTTCAACTCCGGCAACCGTCTCCTTGCCGAAGAAGCCGCTGGCCTCACCGCTCGCTATCCGCAGGACGTGTACTCCCAAATCAGGGACCTCATAGGGAAACCCTACGGCTTCGCCAAGAAGTTTCTGAATTCAATGTACCTCCCTTTCGAGGTGAAGGAGGATTCCAGAGGCACAGTGAGCTTCGTGGTGGAAGGCGATGGTGGCGCCACTCAGTATTCCGCGGAGGAATTGGTGGCTATGGTGCTGGGCTATGCGGTGCATTTGGCGGAGTTCCACTCCAAGGTTCCGATCAAAGACGCCGTGATATCGGTGCCGCCTTATTTCGGGCAGGCTGAGAGGAAAGGGGTACTTCAGGCGGCTCAGTTGGCGGGGATTAATGTTCTCTCGCTGATAAATGAGCATTCTGGCGCTGCGTTGCAGTATGGGATTGACAAAGACTTTTCCAATGAGTCCAGGCATGTTGTTTTTTATGACATGGGTTCTGGCAGTACCTATGCTGCACTTGTGTATTTCTCAGCGTACAAGAGCAAAGAGTATGGGAAGACTGTGTCTGTGAACCAGTTTCAGGTATGTGTGAATGTATTGGCCAGTTTTAGGTATGCGTGCATGATACTTAGGTACAAATTGACCTGCAGATAATCAACAAGGGACTCCAGGACTTCAGTGACTTGTATTAGCCTAAAGCAATTAACCATTATGTGTTTAAATATGAAATCTGATGGAAAACACCACTGTATTTTCAATATTTCGTATCTGATGCGTGTGATCCAGAATTAAATGAAGTGATCAGTCATTCATTACGTAAATGCTTCCATGATTTCTTCCTGAAAAATTTAATCCTCTTAACTTGCTCACTTACTTTGTAATCTGTGTAGGTTAAGGACGTACGCTGGAACGCAGAGCTGGGTGGCCAGAATATGGAACTCCGGTTGGTGGAGCATTTTGCAGATGAGTTCAATAAACAAGTTGGTGGTGGAATAGATGTGAGGAAATTTCCCAAGGCTATGGCAAAATTGAAGAAGCAGGTTAAGCGAACAAAAGAAATTCTTAGTGCAAACACGGCAGCTCCTATTTCAGTTGAATCACTTCATAATGATATAGACTTCAGGTACCGAATTATAAATTTTCTCACCGCTCCTTCTGTAGTTTTGATTTAAATGAATTTGTATATTCTTATTGTATACTAACATTTTGAAACGCTGATCAAAATTTTGTGTCGTACTTAATAAACAATTATATTAAGCCACTAAAAATGTAACCCTTGCAAACATACATGGTATTGAATAAAGTTATGCTGCTTTAAACAAGCATGCCATGATCTTGCCTTGTATAATGATGCAGCTTGATATGTTCTGTGAATATTACACATTTTCCATGTTTGGTTTGTCTTTGGGTTTTGTGATCTGTATGCTTTGGTGATATATTAAGTTTAAAAGCATGACCTTCACTTTTCTTTGTTGTTATTTTTCTTTATTCTAAAGTATTAAGAATCCTAGCAGAGAATAATTTTGAAAGAGAAGGATTGAAAGGAGGGAATCTGTGTGAAACTTTCATTGACTTATCAATTGATGGGTGAGGGGAGGAAAAGGCTTTGGAGGGAAACCTCATTCATGAGTTTTATTATTTGGAGGGCTAGGGTTTTGGAGCTTTTTGTTAATCCTCCAAAATCCCCATTGTCAAGTTCCTCCAAATTGGAGGTTTCATGAGATTAATAGATTGTTACACTTTTATTCCAATAAACTATTGTATTACTATTTATTCCCTTTTACTTTTTTGTACTTAATATTCTAATAAAAGATAAAATTGTAAAAATATACGGTCTGTCTTCCAAACCTCACATTCCTAATTATTTTAAACTCGTGAATGAGAGGGGGTTTGAAAATCTCAAACCCTTCCTTCACTTCCCCTTCCTTCTCGTCTAAAACCTTTCTTTCCCTTTCCCTTGCAACTTGTAGACACACCCTAAAAGGTACAAGAAAATGAAGTAGAGAGCATTACTACTGGATCTAATAACTCTGGAGTAACATAATAATGGTGGAGTAACATATCAGAAATATTCTAATAAGAACACAAACCAATGTCTGAGCAATGCCATAGCTCAATTTTGATCTAATTCCAATTGTTGTCTTTGTCTTTTCATCTCTCACTCATTTATGGCCTTATAGTCTCTTTCCTTTATCTACCAGCTCATTGTTCTATTATACATTATAGGACACCACACCCACCTTCATATTTCCCTCGTTAAGATTATAGAAATATCATCTAATCCCTCTTCAACCCGTGGAAACAGCCACTCGTGTAATTATCAGGTTAGGCTGCATATATTACACCCTTTGGGTGCGGCCGTTCCCCGGGCCCTACATTAACGCGGGATGCTTGTGCACCAGGCTGCCCTTTTCAAGTTGTCTCTTTGTCTTTTATGTGTGAGCTGTTAATGTTAGCTGACCTAACTGATACTAATAGGAATCTAAGGGAAAAACTGAATACATATAACTTAATGGGCTGATTGTAGTCTCAGATCAATGAAATATAATCTGTTTATTCATTTTATACTTCTATTTTTATTATTCTTCTTTGCAAACAAAATTCAACACAAATGAAGTGCATCAAAATGGGAAATTAACCTATGTAGCATTAAAACTCGCAACGTATCATTTATGCAAGCACTGCTGTTCATATAAGAGATTTAACTTTGCGGGAAGCTTTGGACTTACAGATAGCCAATAGGTTTACCAAGGTAGATGGAGGTTATATCCAAGGGATGAGTTAGAAATTGAAAGTATTATTACAAGAAAACATTTCAGATGGATCTAGAGATCTGGCCTCTGACTGGATATTGCTATCTCCACTTGGATTTACAAGCTAAAAACATCCAAGAACCAAGAAGGAACTTGAGAAAGAAATGCATTTTGATGGATGAAATTCTTTTATATGATCAAACATCTCTAAGGAAGTGCTTGCTTCAACCAAAATGATGAGAAAGAATATACATACCTATTTGTCAAGAAATGTCTTCAAAATAAATTCTTTTTTTGTCAACAAAAAAAAAAAGAATCTATTTGGTGTTTATTATCAAATTACAATACATTAGACTTTATTTAATACTTAAGGCTTCTAAAGAGATTTAAATATAAATGGTTTGAACACATGATTTATATTGCTACTTTGGTATTGTTTTAATCATGTAGCTGACCCACCTAGTGAGACAGGACTTAGTTGTTGCTGATGTTGTAATTCTTAAGGCCTTTTTCGATCATGCCTTCTATTCTTCCAGGAGCTCAATAACCCGTGAGAAGTTTGAAGAGCTTTGTGATGATATTTGGGAACAATCTCTTCTGCCAGTGAAAGAGGTGATTGAGCATTCTGGCTTGTCAATGGACCAGATATATGCGGTGGAGTTGATTGGAGGTGCTACCAGAGTGCCAAAGCTACAGGTTTGAATAATATTTTCAATTTTTGTTGTCATTCTTTGGGCAGTATGCTGTTAGGGAAGGTTGAGAGTTTATCTGCAAAGTTTGAGATCCATCCTTTTATTCCTTTGCATATAATATATGTACATACAGCATAGATATTTTGACAAAATGTTTATTCTTGTTGTCAATCTTTGTAATCCTTTTCAAAATTGAACCCATTTTACTTGAAGATTTGCTTGGAGTTGGTATTGCTATCCTTTATTGATATAAATAGTGAAGGAAAGTGAAGAGAAGCTCATATGGTCATGTTCCGGTATAGACATTATAACTGAAATATGCAAATTAACTATCTTGAATGAAGTTTAAATATGACGAAATTGGGATTAAATAATCTCCCTACCAAGTTGTCAACTTATGCGTGGTACCTATTTATTTTGGAAATGGTATGCATCGCATTGTGTTTTTAGTGTTGTCTGAAACACCCATATTGTCTGTGTTTTTTGTTTAAGCAGAGTATTTCACTCAACACTACAGCATTATGCCCAGAGATTTACTTCTTATATATATATATATATATATGTTATTACAGGCTAAGCTTCAAGAGTTCCTTGGGAGAAAACAACTTGATAGGCATCTTGATGCTGATGAAGCTATTGTTCTTGGTGCAGCGTTGCACGCTGCAAATTTAAGTGATGGAATTAAATTGAACCGCAAGCTAGGAATGATTGATGGTTCTTTGTATGGATTTGTGGTTGAGTTGGATGGTCCTGATCTTCTGAAGGATGAAAGCTCGAGGCAGTTACTAGTACCACGAATGAAGAAACTACCGAGCAAGGTAAACCAGTTCATGTTCTTGCTTCAAGTCACAGCATACTATAAGAAGAATTTCCTGATACTTCATATTGTAAGAAGAGCAAACCAATTGATTATACTAATGATTTATTGTATTGCATACTTGCCAGATGTTCAGATCCGTTAGTCACAACAAGGATTTTGAAGTGTTGCTAGCTTATGAAAGTGAAAATCATTTACCACCGGGTGTCACTTCTCCTGAAATTGCAAAATACCAGATTTCTGGTTTGACAGATGCAAGTGAGAAGTAAGGATAAAAAACTTTGGAACTAGTTATGATTTGAGACCCTTAAGGAATTGTTTGCATACAAAATACTTAGAAACTCTAGTGCCCCCTCTCTGTGTTTCTCTAATATTTTCCAGATACTCATCTCGAAACCTGTCGTCCCCTATCAAGGCAATTATACATTTCTCTCTAAGCAGAAGTGGAATTCTCTCTCTTGATCGGGCTGATGCTGTTATCGAAATAACAGAATGGGTGGAAGTTCCCAAAAAGACCCTGACCGTAGAGAACTCGACTATTTCATCGAACCTATCAACTGAAGCTGGTGCTAACAACAATTCCACAGAAAGCAGTGAAAAAATGGAAACTGATAGTGGGGGTAATACAACCGATAGTAATGCGGAGGAGATA
>NC_029788.2:1569864-1574911 GCF_000816755.2 Arachis ipaensis | reverse complement strand
TGAAAAAGCTTAAAAAGAAGACCTTTAGGGTACCATTAAAGGTGAAGATAATTACTTGCACCTAGTTTATGCTCTTGAAATTGTCTCAAGGGGAAAATTTGAAATGTGAGCTAATATACAGTATTTACTTTAACTTGTGGCAGATTGTTGAGAAAGATCCTGGAATGTCTCTGTCTAAAGATTTTCTTGCCGAAGCCAAAGGAAAATTGGAAGCACTAGACAAAAAAGATGCTGAAAGAAAAAGAACGGCCGAGTTAAAAAATAATTTAGAAGGTTATATATATACCACTAAGGAAAAGGTTGGTAGAGAGAAATATGCTTATTGTTTCCTTTAGTATAGAAGGCCTTCATCATTTATATAACTTGTAAAGCTTTATCCTTTCAGTTTTCCATTTTCTTTGGGGTATTTGAACTCCTCCATGGCTCCATCCCACATCTTGGCCCAAAAAAGGGAAAAAAAAAAAGAAAAAAGAAAAGGGAGTGACATTATCAATTTGAGAGAGGCAAAAATATATTCTCCATCAAAATTCAACTAAAGAATGAAAGTTTTAATAAGCATTTCTGCATTTCTTTTATTCTGTCAAAAACTGTCTATAGCCAAATTAACTAACAAGCTTCAGTCCTTCAGTCTTTATCTGTCCTCAAATATCAAAATAAACCAATTGAACTATTTATTATCCACTTGTTAGTGCTGTATGCTATTTTTCAACTTTTCTTATTGCTGCGTTCTTTTTATTACCAGATTGATACTGTTGAAGAGTTTGAAAAAGTTTCTACAAGTGAGGAACGCCAGTCCTTTGTTGAGAAGCTTGATGAGGTTAACCTTTTCCTTTGGTGACATGCAAAAAATGTTATCTTGTGAGAATTCTGACCCAATCTTCTTTCATTTTGTTAGGTGCAAGATTGGTTGTACACAGATGGTGAAGATGCCAATGCTACTGAGTTTCAAGAACGTCTAGATATGTTGAAAGCTGTTGGTGATCCAGTTTTCTTTAGGTTTGTATTTTGAGTTGTAGAGTAGCACCAGTAACTTTATTGTGCCTTTATAGCATGGTGTTTTATGAATTGGTTAACATCTGTTTCAGGTTAAAAGAGCTTACAGCTCGACCAGCTGCTATTGAACATGCCCAGAAATATCTCGATGAGCTGAAGCAGGTACCAAATTAAAAGCTTAAGATGTAATGTGTCTTGTAGATTTTTCTTCCATTCATTTTCAATTGTTTTAAAACAGAAAATGTGACCCTTGTCTTCATAGAGAAGACCTTTAGCGGGAACACCTTTGACGTACTTTAGAATGTTGATCAGAGCATTCAAATGACCTTCATACGATGAGTTCAAAAATTGACTAGCCACACTTATTGCAAAGAAGATTTTTGAACACGTGGGAGTGAGATAAATAGATAATTTAGTTTCTCAACTAATTTTCTATACCTTCCTAGCTTAGATAAGGATTTCCCTTTTATGTAGTAGAAGTTTGATAATGGGATCAATAGGAGAATCAATAGGTTTGGCTCCAAGCAAGCCAGCTTCGTCTAAGATGTCCATAAGCTGTGCATGTTCAATGCCTAAGAAGTAACAATTCTATCAAGGTGTTTGATATGAAAGTGCTGACATGGATGTTGTTTAATGCGAGTTATGCCATCATCACCACTGCTAGTAATGACAGTATCATCAACATATACAAACAATCAAATATGTGCATCCTTGAGGAGTGTGGTGGTATAACACAGAGTGGTTTCTCCTTTTCATGCCAAATTGTTGAACAACAGAGGATTATCTACCAAACCAGACTCAAGGGGATTGCTTAAGACTATTAAAGGGATTTGTGGAGTCTTTTGACAAGCAGAAAGACATATGGTATCTGGAAAGATTTTGATAGAACTAGGAGCTAGCAGAAGGTTAGGATTTTACACAGTTCGAACTACCAACTCAGAGAGAGAGTTTCTCTCCAACTCTAAAGAATTAACAAACAGCAAAAGTATGAAAAACATAACTACAACACAGCTATTTATAGGTAGTTAGGAGTAAAGCTAACTAACCAACAGCCAGCTAGACCAAGCTAAAACTGCTCACTATCAGCTACTAGAGTAGAGCTACTTACCTCTTCTCTTGTAGAATAGCCCAAACCTGTTACTAGATGCCATTCTATCAGTTTTTTTTTCTCACTAGGCTTTGGTACCATGTTAACTGTGACCGAAGGAGAGAAAGACATAAGAATTCTGTGTTTTTAGCTACACACCGAAGACTGGTTTTTATAGCTTGAAAAGGGAATATGTACCCGATTAACTACCGTTTCACAATAGATCCTATAATTCCTAATCCATTTAATCATAGATATTCTAACATCATCCACCCACCCCTCTCCTTCCCGCATATTTCTTGTCTTCTCTTTCTCTCTGTATGTGCCACATGATCCTTTTAAAGCTCAAGTAGTTATGAACTTTTACAGAGATTATGGTAACCATGTGCTTGTTTTATTTGATAGGATAGATTTAGAGGATTGTGCTTGTTTTATTTCTATTATTTTAAATTGACTTTTGAAATTGAGCAATATCTCAAATCAATAAAAAATTTTCGTCGAACACTTCAGTTTTCAACAAATTTTAATCACCAAAGCATTTGCTAAATTTTTTTATTTTGTTAGACAAATCAGCCCCCACGTTAGATTGTTCGTCTATATGTAGGGATGAGAATTTAAAAAATTCTTAGGGATTGTTTTTGCTTAACTTTTTACCAAAAGTTGGCATGACGATTGATGTGTCTAATAAAATAAAAAATTAGGGACTAATTTGGTGATTAAAATTTTTCGAGGATTACAGTGTTCAACTAAATTTCTTTTGGGGATTGATTTGGGATGTTACTCTTCCCAATTTGAAGGAATTTTGCAATATAGAAAATTTTGAAAGGTTCAAAATAACGAATGGAGAAGTGCATCTGGTGCAATTTTCAATAGAAAAATATCACACTTAAGAAAAAAAGTTACCACAAAGGAGACTTCTGAGTGTGAGAATAAGAATAATATGTTGTGGAGATGTGAATGCTATGTTGAATGAGCTGACACTACTACACTAGATGAGATTTTGTTGAAAAGTTAATGCATGATTAAGTTAGGACTTAGTGGTACTATTGTGGAACTTTTGAATCATGCAGTAGGTGGTTTGTCTATGTGGAAGTTGGATGGGTGGACTTTGGAGGGTAGTTCAACTATTAGATGTAGAAGGTGGACCAAGAAAGGTTATAGGTGAAACCATCAAGAAACATTTAGCTTGAAATAGTCCATCTATAAACGGTCATGATGGCATCATTTGATCCATCTAGTCAACCAAGTGGAAAATGACTATTGTATAAATGGAAATATTGATAAAGATGCTTATCTGTTCTTTATCTATTTTTTTATTATGTCAGCCCTTGTGATGCCATTATTATTAGATTTTGTTTGAGCAATGTTCAACTGTCTGTTGCATTTGGGATTCTAGATGTGTATAACTTTTTGTTATGAAACTATCAAACTCCATGAATATCTTAAAATGACTGCAGTTGCCTTTATTGAGCTTTAGTAGATTATAAAATGCCGTAATTTTCTTTAGAAAACCAGTTTGATGTTGAACAAACGGAACATGTGCAAGCACTTGGATATACGCTGGTCTGTCTGGTATATATCCGAAGTAGTGTCTGGTTTACATAGTTCGTGTACAGTATCAATTAGGTATTTGGGTATCGAACTGGAAGCATTTATATATTAATCTTTTTCTGACATCTGCAGATTGTTCAAGAGTGGAAGGTAAACAAGTCTTGGCTTCCAAAAGAACGAGTAGATGCGGTACCTGGTTTAACCTGATTTCAATATTCTACATATTATTATTAGAGAAAACGACAAATAAGTCCCTAACCTTTTATTTCGAAGACAAATAAGTCCTTGACTAATTGAAAATACAAAAGCGTTCCTCACTTTCTAAAACGTGAGACATCTAAGTCCTTTCAGAGGACCTATTTGTCCGTATATATTTTGGACGGAAGGGTTTAAATGTCTCACATTTTAAAATGTGAGGGACGCTTTTATATTTTCAATTAGTGAGAGATTTGTGTGTTTTCGAATTAAAAGTCAAGGATTTATTTGTCTTTTTCTCTTATTATTATTATTATTATTATTATTTGGAAACTCATTCTTGGTTTTTGGGTCAATTATTTTCTAGATTCTAGATGATGCTGAAAAGTTAAAGAAGTGGTTGGATGAAAAAGAGACTGAACAACAGAAGTGAGTTCATGCAGTTTTAATTTGTGTTACCTTTGGTTATTTCAGTATTCTATTGGTGTCGGTTAGCATTTATTTTGATCTTCCTGACTAGTCGCTAGTGTTTGGCCATTGAGGAAATTGCATTGTGATTACTGCATGGTGGGCTTGTTGTAATTGGTCATGGAAGTTGATGTGGTGTTGTGTACTTTTTCTGCAGTATTTCTGGATTCAGTACACCAGCTTTTACTTCTGAAGAAGTACTTTTGAAGGTGTTTGATCTTCAAAACAAGGTACTGTCTCTCTATTTTTCTTGATCAAGACAGTTTACAGGTCCAAGATGGGGTCATTGCCTTATTTAAGTTTTCTATACTCATTTTCAGGTTGCCAGTGTTAATAAAATTCCCAAGCCTAAGCCTAAAATTCAGAAACCTGTGAAGAATGAAACTGAGAGCAAAGTGCAGGAGGATTCGGGTAATTCTAACTCCACCTCAACTACCGGTGATCAATCCGGTGACAGTTCAGAAGGCACAAGTGATGAATTCGCTGACAATCAAGAAGGTCCAAGTGTTGAAAAGAATGATGAGCAAACAGAAGTTCATGATGAGTTATGACCGAGCAGGAAAGCATGTAGGCCCAGTTTTAATCAGCTACCTGCAGAACTTTTAGTTAGTAGACTAATTTCTAGTGGATAGGGGAGAGGATGCATTGTCAATTTTCGGCGATCAGGAGAATTTATCTGAGGAAGTATTTATGGATGAATGGTTAGTTTTAAGGTTAGAAAATATGGTTTCTAATTATTTTCCTCTTGCAACT
>NC_029788.2:1563533-1569046 GCF_000816755.2 Arachis ipaensis | reverse complement strand
ATATGAAGGGTTATATTATCTGCTGAAAGATTATAGGGGAGTAAATGAATACTAAGACTCAAAGTCGCTCGAGAGGGCATTTATAGAATTTTTTAAACAGCTTTTTCTTTTTCACTCCTATTTACACCAAGTAGCTGGTTTAATTTTGTTAAAACTTAAAACTAACTCTGAAAGACTGAACAAGTTTTTTCACCCAAAAACAGTGTTATTTCCCTTTCTCTAATATTCCAGTTAACGGCAATGAGGAAAGGCGAAAAATAATAGATACATTAATCAGATTAGCTATTACATGTTTGCCTGTTATATTATTAATTATAATTATAAAACCGAATTTAAATGGTAAATGTTATAAACAATGAAATGAGAAAGATGCGTCTTCCACGTTTCTTTCATGTCATCCAGGTTTCATCGTTTTGTCATGTTTCCTATCTTTATTTTGGAAATAAGAAATTATCTTAAAAACTGGCAGAAGAAAAATTTTTGTCAAAAAGAAAAAAGTTTCATAAATAGGTTTACCATTCAACTTGGCAGAATATCACAGCTGCGTAAGAAAAAACAATGTAAGAAAGTTTGATAACTTCACTGAGTTTAGCCGAATAATGCTACTGGTATAAAACAGTGAAAAGAGATATGAATATAAACCTATACAAAGTAGAAAATAAAACTGTACAATGAAGTTTCAATAAATTTACAGAGGGAAGCCAAGCTTAGCATCATGCATTGACTGTTGTTTATCCCTGAAAGGGGATTTAAATTGATGATTTTCTGTACGCAATTCATATATTAAAATGTCGTATAAAATACAAAAGTTGGAAACCTTTTATTACTTATTATAAAGTTAGTTGATGCATGATGTCAGCACCTGGCATCAATCTAGAAGAGCCAATATTTCTTCCTAGGTGCTCTAGCAGGAACATCTGTAAATAATTTGAGAAATAAATAAAAACATAAAAGATTAGGTTATAAGAAGAATTACTTTGATAGTTATCAACATTACCTCCACTTGCGTACAGTGAATTGTAGTGCACTTCACTCCAGAAGCTTAGCCATAGCTCTATAATTAAAAGAATCAAAAGGCCCTTTCAATTTTGTGTTGTGACTTTATATGAAACAATTAAAAGTTTATCAACAACGAATAAGTCTTGTTCATCCGAGTGGTATTTGGTAACACACCATAATTTACTACTTATTGAAATCTAAATCTTCCTTAAATAGTTTTGCATATATAGTTTGATTTAATAACTTACTCTTTGACCTTGCACCAAAAAACCACTTGAGCTTTGGGTCACTACTAACTTAATTATTGCAAGAGTAGAAAAAAGTAGGAACGCCTTATCTATCAATAATTTGCCTAAGTATAAACTTAAACTTACAGGAGAATGTTGAACAATTTTAATTCAAAGCTAGATACAATTACTTACTACCATTCTTTTCCCTTTTAAATTTTTCTCTTAACCATTTCTTGGACATGACAATTCATGTTTAATCATTTTCAGACAATTCATGCTTAATCATTTTCACCAGAAGTGAAACTTGTCGCTCACGGGAAACATGGCAACAACCACCATGACGCAAACAATATTCAAGCCAAATGCAATTCAAGTCAGGTATCATAGTAGTCAGCAGACATAATAGAAATATAGAATTGATTTAAAATACTTGCCTATAGTATAGTTTTTGTCCGTAGGAAGGATCTCGACATAGCAAGTGTCTCTGAACGAGGTGACTAAACAGATTTTGGCATTGAACTGAAAACAAATAAAACACATCCATGAGTAGTCAGAAATCAATTTTAACAATTGAAAGAACAGAATTATGGAAAAGTTATATCACAAATCTAGATATTACAATCATAAGAATATCAAAAGAAGTTAAAATTAGCACCCTTACTTTATTATTATTCTTATGAGATTTTATCAGAGGGAAAAAGTTTGAATCACAACACATCCTTTGAAACAAAAAACCAAATTTATACACTCTGAAAATCCAAGCATGTTGCAGACAATAGACTATAGACTTTACCATGCTCAATAATGCTCAATTATATAACCCAATTACAGTTAACTTATTTTAAATCTTTGAATCTTTTGAAGACACATCCTTTAAATCTTTCAAAGATTTTATCATTCATTCACTCCATTTCTTCATTTTCTGTTACTTTTCTATTGTTATTGTCATTTCCACTGGTACCAGCTTTTACAGTAACAAAAGGCAAACACATAGACACATAGTGTATCAAAGATTAATCCACATATATCAACTTTTTGATTCAGTGCTGTGTATGACCATTATTTTATTGAAATATATAACAGTTTATCAACATAAACAAGAACATATAAAGGCACCTATGTATATTTTTGTCCAACATTATAATATTTAGGAGAGATGCTTCATAACACTGCATCATAGATATTTTTTGATGAGGTAGGCTACTACTTGATTATTGTTTCCCTTTACTCATCTAAATAAACAAGTTATATTTCAGATCAATGTAAAGTGGGCTATGGATTGCTCACAATGCAAGTTCAAAGGCTCCTTGCATACGATATAAGGCCATTTATGTGGGCTCTACGTAAGAGCTTAAATATTTGAGAGGCATATTATGTCAAAATGTCATTCATACATAAAAGGGATGAAACTTGTCAAGATTTGACAGTTAAGTAAAGAAGTTAGATAATTTACCCGGTCTGCAGCTGCTTGTAGAGTAATATGATCTCCCCATTCTCCTGATCTATTGGCAGACAACATGCAAATATTGAATTAGTGTAATCTCAGAGCTATATGCTCTCAATTTTGTGGGAAGAAAAGCAAAAAGTGATCAGCAGTGATATCTAACTTTTTCATCATCTTCAGGTAGCTTTTGTACTTCATTGGTACATAACCTTCATACAACTTTTTGTGATGCTTTAGCTGTTAAATACAGAAAAAAAAAAGAAAGAAAAAACAATAAGCAATCATAGCCATTGGATTAAAAACAACAGCCAAAATTAAGGAGTCAGAATTGAATGCTATTTAATACTATTTGTTACTCTATATTACAACTAGTGGATTAATAGGCACTACATTTTTATTTACTAAAGGTTTGTTTTGTGTAATAATAACGAATGTAAGATCAGTGAAGATGGTAAGTATTTCCTATTTTAACTAGGAGGTCTTAGATTCGAGTCTTAGAAATAGCAAAAATTATATATGTACATGTATATGTGTGTGTGTGTGTCTACATGTATATCTATGTGAGGATTGATAGAACTCTAACTTTTCCTTCAAATCCTCAACAGGTGGGGGGAAAAAAGGAAAAAGAAAAGAAAAAGAAGAATGAGCAACAAAACCAAAATACAAAAGGGAAAAAGAAAACCTTGCAAGATTATGCATGTAATACTACCATGTAATGATTTTAATTCACTGAAATATTTAAAGTAGACACCGTCACACAGATATAAATGCACAGGGAGAGATTTAATAGTCACACCTGCTTGATAACCTGCCTCCTTACATGCTTGTGGTACTCGGGATTACGGAACAACTGATCTGCTAAAGCTCGAAACTGCCAGATAACATATTTGCATTCATTAGACAAGATATGAAATGAATAGGAGATTTTATCGAAACTCTAAATCTGATAAAACAAAATGAAACAGGATAAACCTGGCAATTCCCATCACCCTCCATCTGCAGTTCGGCCAAACCATATGTAACTAACCTACAGAAGATGTACAAGTGTAATTATTAAATAAAACAAAATACCTTGTGCATAAAACATATTTTGGTTTATATCAACTAAACTCTGTCTGTTCCTCATACATGTCTAAACTATCATCATGGACATAATTGCAGTTCTCCAGTGTGAAGAATTCTCAATCAAGATTATATTTTTATCCTGTGTTTCCTTTCCTAAACTGAAAAATTAAATTGAACTAATATGTGATACAAGAGAACCACATAAAAAATAATAAAGTGTAACTGTAAAGAAAAACTAGTGTATGCAACCTTTCAGACAACCTCTCATGGTCTAGTGTTGCGTCATTTACATCAGGAATCTCTCCATTAACACGAGGTGTGTGCTGCCAAGATAGTGAATTAGTATTCTTATTCCATTGCAGGTAACAGTATAAAACTAGCAGGAAAATAAATGAGGTTTGGTGAAAGTAAAATTGACAAGGTCTAATTAGTTTTGCAATTAGGAGGCGTAATTTACATAATAGGGCAAAGATTTTCATACCGGAATGGAATCTAAATGAGAAAGTCGCTTCCCAAGCTTGTTTCCATCCCTGAAATTCTCGTCTTCTGCCAAGATACGAGCAATGGTTTGATCATCCTCTGTATCCTGAAAGCTGCTGTTCAAACTTGAGCTCGAGCTGCCACTTGCAGATCTCAGGTTTTCACTCATAATTTTCGTCGTAGTAGTAGTAGAAGTAGAATCACCTCAAAAAGTAAGCTACAAAATTGTTGAAAGAAAATAAATAAGCAGAGACACAATTTGATAATGAAGCACAGATTACACTTGTCTAACTAACAATTAATTTCTGGTAGAAACTCGGATAAAGTCGACTTCACGTGAAGTTAACAGCTGAGAGCTGATAGCTGATAGCTGAGAGCTGATAGCTGATAGCTGAGAGCGGTTAGAATTTAACTGATTTGATTAAATTCTCATCTAATATCTATCAACTTTACTTAAAGTTGACCGCACCTGTCCCTTTAATTTCTGTCTCTCTCAAAAACTTCATCCCCGCAAAATACATAAAAAAAAAGTTACAATAAAACTAAGAGCTTGAGAGGAGCACAACTGCACAACTGCACAACTTAATTTATGAGCTCAAATCGTTTGAATCACGTGCTTCTTTGGGAATCATGTGCTTCTCAATGAGCTGTTAGATTATTTGTTAATAATAAACAAACAATAATTACCTCTGTGTTCCAAAGAAAGAGATAGAATAGAACGCAAGAAATAAGGGTGGAATAAGGAGGGTAAGAAGAAAGTAATTGAATTGAAGGGAGATGAAAGGAACTTAGAAGAGAAGAAATGAAGGGAAATAGTTTGGGTTTGGGTAAAATGTTAGAATGGCAAAGGCAACACGCTTCGCTTGTTAAAGTCTGAAGAGCAGAGTTTCTTTCTTCCTCAACCGCGTATATCCACCCTTGGATGTTTTCTCGTCCGAAACGGAGGGCTACAGATGCATGAAATTCTTTCTTCGTGATTGTGTAAAAGCATGTCCCGGGCACAGGGGAGGACATCATGTGTGTGACGAAAGTATGCAGTCGCCTATCTGGAAGTCTTCAACGGAGTAGTAAAGTCTAATACGACCGCAACAAATCAACAATATATATCTTGTTTGTTATAAAATGATTTTTTTTAAGCAAAGATAAAAAGACTATGTCATTTGAATTATAATTCATTAACGTTATAAAATGATTATTATAGTAGATGTCCATAATATTATCATATATAATGGAATATCAAAATGGAGTATGAAATTGAAATATAAATGTCCAATCATAATAAAGTATGAAATATT
>NC_029788.2:1560289-1563511 GCF_000816755.2 Arachis ipaensis | reverse complement strand
TAATATTATACTATTGTTTATTTTAAAATATTTATTTAGAGAAAATTTTAAGGCATACTAAGAATAATACATAGTAAAAAATACATATAACTACTTATTTGAAATAGTCTTTTAACTCTTTTAAAAAGAATATTGTGTATGTAATATTAATGTGAATGTATTACATTATATTAAGTGATACATATTGTAGTGTATACTTTATAATTCGATCAATGTAATTAGCTTTAGATATATGGAAGAATACTCCTTTTGAGGGGACTGTGATTTAGATTGTTGTGAAGGTGTGTTGATTTGAAAGAAGAGTGTATACCTAAGATGTCTTAGAATTTTTGGAATTAGTGCATCTTAGTTTGTTAGTTTATTATTGTGAGTAGAGTTCTCATACCATGAATCCACTATTATGCTTTTTTGTGGCTTGATACATGTGTTGCTTACTTACTTGTTTTAGACTTGTTTGGTGATAACAGATAATCATTTGGAACTTGAAAGTATTTACTTGTGTGGGTCTCTGTTTATTGTCTTAGTAAAGGACTCTCATTCTTTCTTCTGTGGATTATGTTGGGGTATGATTGAAAAGGGTTGATAGATATTGTTTAATTGTGTGTCGACTGATGCTATGGATTGAGATTGGTTGGATTTATGTTAATAATAATATATGTCGATTACTGTTAGTAATATATTTGCTGTGTAGACATGACGACAGGTAGAGGAGGTAGGTCGAGTCGATCACGTCGCCCAGTCATCGCTCTCTACCCCGTTGATCCCTGTGACATCACAAGCAGGTCCAGCAATTCATCATGATCCCAAACTCAAATTACGTGCCTCCTTTTGCTACGCTCCTTACAGATTCAGCGATGACAGACCCCACGATCGGTGATACTTCCAATGCCTCCAGTAGGATGCTCCTCCACCATCGCCTGTCATTCTGCTGAGGATTTGGCCCAATGGCATGTAGTCGCGAGTATATACAAAATTTTAAGTTTATTATGTGTTTCTATGTGTTTATTATGCATCTCTATGTGTTTGTTAATCTTAAGTTTAGTATGCGTTTCTATGTGTTTGTGAATGTTATGTTTTTTTTTTCTGTTAGGTTTGCACCAAACCCCAATGCTTGCACACAGGAGATCACCGACGTCATTAAGTCGATGTACAACTACCCGTGGCTGACCTACACGCAGATCTCGGCTGAGATCAGAGATCGATGGTTTCAGAAGTGGACCGTAAAAACCCAATAATGTTGAATTAATTAACTGTATTTTAACTATATCTTATTCCGACTAACTTTTGTAATGGTGAATTACTTTGTGCAGTTGAAATTCGTATGGAATGCGGAGCATAATCTCATTATCCAAAAGATATACGACCACCAAGCAGCCAAACGACTACAGAAATGATGAGTGACATTCGTCAGGGGCGCGATCACTTAACATTGTGGATCTGTCCAACCATCAAGAAAGAATTGGAGGCCTATTTTGCTAATGACAGGTTCAAGTGTCGCCGTTTGAAAACGTCGCTAACAGGGATTCGCCCAGGTCGTCGAAGTATATGAGTGGGACGACGACCTTCATGAAGACGAAGAGCAGACTGGTAGGTTTTTTTATCATTGTTTAATATTTTAGTAGTTACTTGAATTAGTTGTTTAATTTGTTCATTTATTTTTTTTGTTGATATATTAATTTATAGTCTAAGTCGTTGGACCGTGAGGCGACAATGACGAAAATCTTTAAGTATACCCATACTTTAAAGGTCGACAAGAAAAAATTTGCTGATGAGCAGTCAGCGGCCCATTATGTGAATTTAAATTAATCCGAAGTTTCAAATTTATAGTGGTCCCTTAGAAAGAACTCCGGCACTATAGTGGTTCCTGTGTTATTTTCGGTGCAGAATCAGCTGTCGGAACGCTGATGTGGCTATCTTTTGTTATATTGGACAATTCTAGTTAGGTGACGTGAATTCATTATAATTTGGACCCAATTTGGTCCCTCCCCTAATTTGTAACCCTAATCCCATTGTATTGAGCGTTTCTTCTGGTTCCTCTTCGTCATCTTTGTCATTTATTTTTCTTTCTTAATTTTGATAGTTTTGATGATCCTTTAAAGCCAACAAACTATACTTTTCTAATTGCTCTTCAAGTGTGCTAGCAAATTTTTCTGAACGCTACTACAAGAAATAAGATCAGTTATCTTGTCCGATTCATATTGCTTTAGATGACGATTATATTATCGAGTCCAATCTTATATTTTGCACAAAATTGACTCGTCATGTCTTGCTATTTTTAATATGTAGTAATATATGGTGGAAACCATTATACTTGGTATGGTCAACAAAAATTTTTAAGAATGGATGCTTTCTTGGTTGCAACGTCTTCAACAAAGGGAACAGGTCACAAATTTAAACTTTGAACTAAGATCCAATTTGGGTAAATAACTTAATTAAGTTACTTTTGAAGAAATATTTTAAATAATAAATAGTTATATTAAAAGTAGCTTATAAATAAGTTATTTTGTATTTGGTTTTTTAGTTCTAAAAGTACTTATTTTAAGAGAAATGTGATAAAAAGTTTTTTATTATGAGAGAAGTCATTTTTTTTTAACTTCTCCTTAAACACCAAAATAACTTTTTTAAAAAGTTACAATTTTATTTTGAAAATTGTACGAGACATTAATACTACACATTTTTGTAAGTTAAAAATTAAAAAAAGTCACTTATAGACCTATCCAAATGGACTCTAAATACTATTATTTTACCTTATTTTAGATTGACTTTTAGATCAATTTGTTTTCTTTCTCTTATATGTTACAAAAAAAAAATGTTATTCTATTTTTATTGCATAAACAAATTTAAGTAAGGTGGATATTTTAAAAAATATTTATCTTATGTATATGTACGTATAAATGTTCCTATTCTATTAGCTTTATAAATTTTTTAGACAAATTGATACGACAAAAAAGATAATAAAAAAGAAAATAGGAGAAATATTCTGCACAATAAGATTAAGATTATACATCGAGAAAAGAACTAAATTGGATCCAAATTAAAATGAATCCACCTTACCTAACTATTAAAATTGTCCATCATAGTAAAACAACGAAGTTCTATATGAAGAACCACCCTAACAAAATTTAGATCTCGAAGATCATTTTAGATAATTGTGAGAATTTGGAGGACCATCTTGGAGATTCTGCAAATATTGGAATCCCATTTAAAGGAGTAAATAATTAA
>NC_029788.2:1551769-1560054 GCF_000816755.2 Arachis ipaensis | reverse complement strand
CTTCAGCCTTTCCTCTCCGCGGCACGTTGCCGCCACTCGAAACTCACACAGGCAGCCTCTTGTGTGCTCTACTTCGTCGGCTGGGAGCTTGTGCTACTTTTTCACCGCCTTCGCCTCTTTTTCGCCGCCACGTCCTCTCTCTGTTGGTGTTTCTTCTCCGTCTCCTCCTACTCCTCTGTGAAGCTTTGCTCCACCGCCTCCTCCTCTCAGCCCGTCTGCTCTACCTCTCTACCTCTGCCATTTTTTCTTGGTACTTATGTTTTAATCTTTGTTGTTCAATGTGTTATTGTTGATTACGTGATAATGTTGCTGCTGCTATATAGGAAATTCTGCTATCAATGTATTATGGCTGATTGTTTAGCAAGTTTCTGATTGAATTGTTGGTAATGTTGCTGCTGCTATAAGGGAAATTCTGCTATCAATTTGTTATTGCTGATTATTGAGCAAGTTTCTGATTGAATTGTTGATAAATTTGCTGATCATATTGTTTGATCAAATTACGTTAGGTTTTCAATTTTCATCTAAGGTTCTTAGGCCTAATGTTAGCTTTGTTCTTTGTTTTTGGGTTTGGTACTTGAGATTAGTTACATGGAATTTTAGTTCTGGTAGATGATTTTTTAATTTTATCAATAACCCACTCGTCGGATATTGGACAACTTTGAGAGGAGATCAAGGTATCAATAGTGGATCACGGCTCATCGCGTCTTGCTAAATTTCCTCTACTCAATAGATCTATGACACCGATATAGCGGACATTTCGTAGCTTGGGTCTCATTGTGGCTGGCTGGCATCAATTCTGCTGGTGTTCTGCTTGCTTTGTTCTTCTAGTCATTGTGTCATCTTTGTCTTTGAGTGGCATCTTCTTTTCTGCCAGTCACCGTCCCCAGTCGTCTTTCTCTGTGTCTTCGTCACTGTTGGCTTGTGCATGTTGTCTTAGAATACGAGTCTGATCCTTTTCTTTAGTTCCAATATGTTTTTTTTATCGGATTGAATTGAATTTGCCAGGAAAATATGCCAATGGAAGCCCTTTTGTTACTTTGGTTTCTTGTGATATTAATTTCAGGTTTCACACTCGCGCCCTTGCTATACTGTGAGTATTAAGCCAATGGATGCACTGAAGGCTTGTTATGGGGATGGATCTTCTGATTCGGATTCTGAAGCTGCCCCTTCATGTACAACTAAAGCTCGCTCTGAAGAATTCACACTGTTGCCACCACCTCCTATCTCACTCCTTGACCCTCTAAGTTTGCTTGGTATGGTTGGTTTTAAGTTTATTTTCTTTCAGCTTGTAACAAAAGGGCATCAGATTTCTATTCATCCCATAACAAAAGAGATTTAAGTATGAATGTGTTAAACACGTGATATGTGATATGTGACAAGTCACTATTTATTCATAAGATATTGTTTTTGTTTTTGTTTTTCGTTTTTGGTTGGTCGTAGGCATTGTTGTTGTATAACAAAAGTACAACAGAGAATGGAATATGGTCTTACTTGGATAGGTTGAGGGTTGATGATCCACGAAGAAATTTGTAACATTCATTAATTGCACTAACCTTAGAATATGTTTCAAATTTTATTAAATTTTGCAGTTGAACAAACTTTTACTTTATTTTTTACATGTGCATGTATGATGATTTGGATGACAAATTCACTGTTTTGTTGCTGAAGGTTCTCAAGATCTGGAAATAGGACAGACAACTAGAGTTAGGAGTTTCCCTCATGTTGATGGTAACTATGTCCTACATGTATACATACCAAGTAAGTGGATTATGGTCTCCTTGTCTGATTTCCATTAACAAGCACAGTCTTATCCGCTATATTTCATTTTTCATCTTTTTTCCCCTTTGTTGGCCTCTGGTGGTGAGTTGTATTGGAAGGAGCCTTAGAAATATTGTTATAGCGAGGGTCTGATGGATTTCTTTTCCTCTAAATTTTGTAATTAATTGAAGAAGGGGTAGGAGAAATATTATGATGTACTGTAGTGATTTTAGAAGAAAGCATAAACGAAAAGGAACTCCAAAATTGGTTTGCATGTGCAGGATCAAATTTCAAAAGGAATAATCATCTGGTGGACTTGATATTATTTTAGAGTTCCACCTAGGAATTACCAAGTAGAAACTTATTGATTAGCCAGAGAAAAGTAGAAAAATCATTGGGAGAACATTCTGTTAGGATTTGAACAGAAAGAACTAGACTTAGACATTATGGAATCCTTATGGATATGATGTTGAAATTGTTCTGTAGTACTTGTTCATGGAAAGTATTGCTAGTTTATGGATTAGATCTTGCTATACTGTTGCCTATGTTAAGAATGTTAGCATGTCTTATTCAAGTTTTGGTTTCCTTAATTTTATCATGGGTAATGTTAAGATCAAAAACCATTTATTGCTTTTGGTGAAATGGTTCTTCTCAAGATACTAGATATTATATGATCCCTATATGAACTAGTTATTTTCTTCCATTATTTTCTTCCATTCAAGAGTTTAATCCTTTAGGCAAAGATAGCTATCAAAATAATTGAATTTGAAGAAGATATAAGACGACAAGTGTGATAAAATGTGTGGTCAATAGTCGTAATTGTTCGGTTCAATGCTTGAATGCTAGTTAACATAATAATGTTCCTCTAAATTTTGTAATCATCTCCTTGTTATTTATTGGGCATTTGTTTGATTAGAATGTGAATATAAGTGGACGAAAAGTGATTTAGTCTCTGCATATTTTTCTGGGCAATCCCTGAGCCAAGCCCATTTTAAACTTGGATGATTCTTCTTATGACTTCAATAGCCTTCACAATGTTCTCAAAAGTTTTGAGTTATTCTATATAATATTCAGTTATGTTGGACTCAGATTGCTATTGTTCTTTGCAGTTCATATTTCATCTTCATCAAAAAAAGAAATAGCCACTTTCTTGAAGAAAGTCACCTCTCAGGAACCTAATCTTCATGTTGTTGACATTGATCTCCCACTTAAAGTCCTCTGCAAAAGTGATGAGAAGCTTGAACAGGTTGCCTTGGGAAGGGAGTTTCACATAAGTTTGGGACGAACTGTTCCAATAGGGGTTCATCAAATTGACTCAGTGGTCTCAATGCTTCGACAGAAACTTCAAACACGACACCAGTCAGTTATTTTTTATTGTTATTCTATTATGAAAATGAAACATGTATCTATCCAACTGACCTTCTTATTTTAACTTATCTTGTTTTGAAGTAGTTATTGGATTGACTTCAACCAGTGGGAGGTATTCGTAAATGATGATCATACACGCACCTTTCTCTCCTTAGAAGTTGTTCAAGGAGGTTTAGTAGAGGTTTGCTTTGCAGCCCTTTCTTTCCTTTTTCAATGGCCCTATATTTCTTGAGTTCTATTTTTGCACCAAGTCATCAGTTGGATTTAAATATTGCATTGCTGGTGACATTAATGGCTTGGTATTTATATTTCATTTGTTTTCTATATAAATCTGCTGGGTAGAATATTGGTAAAGCTTGAGGGCCATAAAACTCAGGCTAATAATGGGTAATGGTGACATGACGAAACTAAAATACATCAAGGATGAAATGTAAAACTGCCAATACCTTGTACAATAAACCTTTTAAATATGTTTTTCACACAATGAGGATATCTTTTTTTCTCTTAGTCTTGCAACTTGCAAGGAAAATGGCACAGCTCAAGAAGTTACTGGAGCATATGAGAGTATCATGCAAATGAATAGTTGATAGAATGCTATATTATATTGAACAACAGAATATCTGTATACATGTAGATAAAGTATCTAGAAAATAGAGTTAAACATATATTATAACGATATTAGCTAACTTGATGAAAATTAAAACAGGAAATGAAAATGCAAGGTGAAAGCATAGAACTGCAGCTTTTAATAGGATTTACCATATGATATGCTCCAAAATCACAGGCCTCTCCCTGCTTTGTCTTCTAATATATCTATAGTGTTGTTGTCTAGATTTCAGATGATGAGCTTATTTTTTTTTTTTGGCATTATCCAATGGTGAGATCTCTTTGTATTAGATGTTTCCGTATCTTTAGAGAATCATGGGTTTGCTCTATTGACTTGCGTAAGCTTTCATGAACAAAATGAGAGGTTTTGGATCCTACAACACAGTTCTTGCTGTGCATTGATATATTTGGTTGGAAAGGCACTCTGAAGTATACTTCCTTCTTGACTATTGATTTTGTTTCTTCCGAGGTATACCGTATACTTCATTCTGAGGTTCCCTTCAGTGCTGAGGACATAGTACTTTGTTTAATAATCTTCCTTGGCATGCTTTCATCATATTGTCTTGTCAGTTTTGTGAGCCGTATATTCTGTATATTGTGGAAATGTATCATCCTCTTCTGTACATTCTTTTCTCTCTTGATAAAATTTCCTTTTTCCACATAGATTGTGCCACAAACCTTCCAATATGATCCTTCGGGTTAAAATCAAGCTAAAATTAAACATTGTCAAGATGCTAACAGCAGGAAGCCAAAACCAAAATGATAGGATCAAGGTACTAGCAGAATTAGGGGATTTTATTGATGAACTAGGGATTGTAAATCACAATCCCTTATTGAAGTACACTGTTGGATCTAACCAACTCTGGAGAGAATTTTCCTCTCCTGAACTAACAAACTGAACAGAATTTTCTAACTAACTAAAAACTAACCCACCCCTAGTATTTATAGGCAGCAGCTAGGCCTAGCACTACTGCTCCTAAACCTTCTAAACTAGCTTAAAAGAGCCAACAAACAGCCATCTAGCAACAATTATGAATTAAGCAGGGAAAGCAGTGAAAAATCAGCCCATCAACTCCTTACCTTTCCTCCTATAAACCAAGCCAAACCTGTTTCTATCACAAACATCAAAGACAGAAGAACCAAACTGAATCTGAATTTACTGGAAATCTCACTGATAACAAAATTGAAACTGTTGTCCGCCTCACCTGCTCGAAGGTGATGTTAGATGTTAGAAGTTAGAACATTCAGAGGAGGAGGATATCAAACCAAAATTTTGCTGGAGTCTTAACTGAATCAGCCGGCACTGGAAACCTGATCTCTACTGGAAAACATAGCATCTAACAGTGGGTGCTCTGCCTCCGAAACCGGTGAACAGTACTCAGATCTGAATAGGTTTCCGATGGATAATGTTGTACCATACAATAGACTAATACCCTATTTGTACTAGTTATCAGATCAAATACTAGTAGTAACATGTTGTAACTTGCAACATAAATCAGAAGACATTTTTCTTACTATTCTCTAGCATGATAGTTTTATGCACATTCTTCCATTCATTGTGCTTGTTGTCCTAATTTGTCCTCTTTTGATCTAGTTACTTCATCCTATTTAGTTGTGATGTATACAAAACGTGTTTCCGTTTCAATGATTTTCAGATAACAAAGCAAATTGAATTGATCAATGCAATTTATAAGCTTCATAGCCTTCCTGAATTTTACAAGGTATAATCTTCTCTCTCTCTCTCTCTCTCTCTCATTTTATTTTTATCTTTTTCCCTCTAATATTACAACTAGACCTACTGTCTACAGGATCCACGGCCTCACATATCATTAGCATGGGCATTGGGTGACATAAGCCATTCCCTAAAGAATACTGTAAACGAGGTATCAAAGAACTGCGTTGCGAAATCTCCAAACAAATCTATTTTTAGCTGTAAATTCAAAGGAATTGAGTGTAAGATTGGCAAGAAAATATATACAGTTTGTAAAATCTCAGATTGAAAAACAATGTTAAGTATGAAGAGCATAGTCTTTTTTGAAATATTCTTGGCTGCATAGATTTCCTTTGTAAAAAAGGAAGTCATACTAAGCTTAAACACACTGATGATGAGCTTTTTACAAGTGAAATGTGAACAATAGGTTGCTTCTTTATATAATTTCTGAAATATAGGCCCATGTATCAATTTGGATACACTTATCATGCTTCACACAATGTAGAATGAGTTGATTAAACAACTGTTAGAATCCAGAAAAATACCACTACTTTGTTCAGTTGTTTTACTAAATAACGAGCGCCCAAAGTTTTTTCTTTTTGTTTTCTCCAAGTTATCATGAAGTCTCCACCCATTATCTGCCACATGAAGGGTGGTTTCAGCCACAGCGGCCACTCAAGACAACATGAACCACATCAAACTTCTAGGCAGGAGCAAGATCAACTCCAAAGAACTTCCCATGCCCTCCTTTCCTATTATTCCTAGAGAAGAGGATTGGTTGATATGACAGTTGGACGAACTCAAGCAGATGGAGTCCCCTAAGAAGTCTTTCAGTGAAGCTGTGAGGAAGAAGAAACCCGATGGAGGTGGAAGAGAGAACGGCTTCTCATTGTCAAGTGATGAATTGGAAGAGGAGGGGAAAGAAGATATGGACAATAAGGAATATGGGAGAAGCAGATATAGGTGAAAGCATTGTTATTAAACTCGGACTGGACTGGCTGGTTTGGTCAAAAAATTGGTGTATTGGATCTCTTACCGGTCTGATTAAAATTACATACCATTTAGACTACTAAACCGGTCAAATTCGATAAAATCTGATCAATTAAACGCTGGTCACATGGATCAGCAGATCCATAATATCAGCCTACATGTCAAAAATCATACACGGTTCACAATGAACTATAGCTCCTGGCAAGCACGGAAGAGAGGGTACACCTTGTGCATCATGTGAAGAACCCGATGGAGGTGGAAGAGGAGAACGGCTTCTTATTGTCAAGTGATAAATCAGAAGAGGAAGGGGAAGAAGACACGAACAATGAGGAATAGGGGAGAAGCAAAGATACAGGTAAAAGCATTGTTATTAAATCCAGACTGGACTGGCCGGTTTGGTTAAAAACTGGTAAATTAGTCCCTTACCAGTCGGGTCAAGATTACATACTATTCAGACTATTAAATTGGTCAAACTCGATCAAACTGAATAAATTGACCACTGGTCACATGGAACAGCAGTTCCATGATAGATATCGGCCGACATGTCAAAAACCATACACGGCTCACGATGAAAGCAGTAACGCATGTTCTGTGAATTCTTAAGCTGGTGGAACTGAAGGGAAGTACAATTGAAACCAAAGTAAGTGTTTTTATTATATTGTATGGTATCAATGGATATATTATTCTACACGCATCTTATTGTCAAAAACACACATTATGGGTATGTGCAACTTTTACTTCTAGTAAATGCGTATAAGCTTTCAATGATGGCAAATTAGTTGCTAAGGTTCCATCAATACAAGAATACTCTCCACTCCATCAAAAAAGAGCAGCCTAACAAACTGTTTAACTTAATTATACTGCATAAATTATGCTCCAATTATCAAGGCACTTGCTGATGCGCTCCAGATTTTTTTCTCATCGTCCAAAATGCAGCGAAGTAACGGTTCTGCAAAACAGGATTATAAAACTCAGCAAATTCTAACAAAAGATATTTGCTATATCCAATGGTTTATTAAAAAAAAATGCATAAATTTTTTGTTTGATGTCATTGAATAACATCCATATACATCTATTCTTATTATATAAAAATTGATATCTAAATTCTCTATATTGTGTTTTTAAGCCATATTTCCCCTTGTAACGATGCCATGTCAGCAATTTTGCTTACTTGACAGTTGGCAAAACTTGAAAATCAACCAATCATCTATTAGTAAAAGATTTAAAAAAATATAATAGAAAAAATTCTTATCTATTATTATTCAATTAAAACATAAAGTACTAATTAAATACAATAAATATACATTAAAAGTGTCATAATAACAATAATTATAAAAATTCTTTATTTCTTAATCTCATACCAATTAGCGAAAACTCCTTCAAGCAAGTTTAAATTTGTCACATTTTCTTACTAAATACATTCAAATTTATAATGATTATAAATTTAATTCACAATTTTATATTTACATTTTTTGTATTTTTCATTCTCATTCATTTTTCTAAACCCAAGTAAGTTCAAATTCGACCCATCTCCTTACTAAATATATTCAAATATATCATTATTATAAAACTCATTTATATTTTTTATGTTTCTGATTCTCATTCATTTTTAAATTTTTTTTTTTTAACTATTTGCAATCCAAATAACACTATATGAGAAGACAAAATATGACAACTAAAGCAAATGTAAAAATGGAAGCAACAAATGAAGATATGATTTTGTACAACTCTAATATAAAAGGTCTATGCCTTTTTTAAAAATAAATGAATTTAAATTTTTAAAATATAAACTATATTTTAATTTATATATTTTAGTTGAATAATTATATAAAATTATACAAATCAAATAAAT
>NC_029788.2:1529649-1551724 GCF_000816755.2 Arachis ipaensis | reverse complement strand
ATATTTTTAATATAAAAATTTAAATTTAAGATTAGTTTACATATTATCTAATCAATCTCTAAATAATATAACACTTATTATAATACACTATATAATATAATTAATTTACCTCTCCGCGCATCGGGCGGGTCTCACCCTAGTTATTCATTAATTTGTCAAACAAGCCCCATTAGTTTTGTCTATTTTAGTACCAAATTTATGGATGATCGAAGTATATTATTACCTGAAACGTTGCGAATTTACTATCCATATTATAAAAAATAAATATGAACATCTAAACCTCTATTAAGCGTCTCAGAATTTCCAACTTGACACAAATCCTATTATAAACAGCCATGAACTAATGAGAAATGCATAAAGGTATTTAACAAGATCATCCCCATAGCACAAGATTATGGAAAGAAAGAAAGAAAACATATGGCTTGGAGTAGAGAAGATTTGAAGCTTACTTGCATCATTGATCTAGGATTTGTGGTGTAGGTTGTCTCTATGGTTGTTTCTTTCTGTATTTAGAAAAAGCAAATATGATTAGTTACAACAATAAACATAAGCGATCATTATCCAAATCAGATTATATTACCTCAAATTCAAATCCATAATGCAATGCAACCCTTTTAACATCTTCTAAACTCAATTCAATGGACATCTCCTACAGACAAATTTCAGTGTAAGACAAAACACCAGATAATAAGATACAATGCTGTGTGCCGAAAGAAAAAGAACCTTACATCTTCTTGCCCATACATATCAGCGAAGTGATAAAGTAGAGGGCCAAAATTTATCCAAACCTGTCATTGTGTCGATGTCAGCCAGCAATAGCATGATGGACAATACAACATGTGAAATGCAACAAGTTTATCAATTGAAGGATAAGAAAGAAGAGAGATGCAAGGAATTTTGGATAAAGGAACTTACTCCTCCGTCTTTCAAAATTTGTGAAATTATTTCGATGTACTCCACTATATTGTGAGCAGTGTCAATAAAGAAACAAGTGACAACTGCATCCCATGCACCTGTTTGGCCATGTAAGTCTCATTAGAAATTGCAAAAAGCAAAGAGTGTTATGATGTTGAATGTCATTCAGTACAGATAATTAGATACGAAAGAATTATAATGTTCATTTTATCAAGATAAAAATACATGTTACACATATCATTGAATAATTTCCTTTCCATTTTGTTGTTTGTGTCTAAAAATTGACATAGTAACTCGGTAGTAATTATTATTGTTATTATTTGATAAAAATTTCCAAGTTATTACGGGCAACTATAAATAGTTCTCTACGTTATTCTATTTAGATGGGGAAATATATTAGAGTTAAAAATCAGTAACATAAAGTTTAACATTATCCAAAAATATAAAATTACACATGTAGTTCAGTTAGGTAAAATTGACCCCCACTTTTAGCCCCCAACTAAACATACCCTAAGTTAAATTGCATGAGGATGATGATGTAAATTCATAGTTATTAAATATGGCGACCACGGTAAGGAAGGTTAGTAGTTTGATTTGAGAATTTGAGATGTTCTATTGTTCTAAGAGGGATATTGCTCCAGATAGTAAGCAAGGCTCTTGTTGAGGACATTACTCAGATTGATATGGACATGTACACTGAAAAACTTGTGCCAAGACCATATTTTCATTTGTAGTAAGATTAGAAGCCATCAGTTCAGACTCTCAAGCATCTATAGCAGCTCGTTCTCTACTCAAGTTAAGTTGGTAAGAAGTCAGGAATCATTTATCCAAATCCTGCCATAACACCTAATTTGACAAAATGTTGAACAATAAAGTTTACATTTAGGATTGAGCAGAAAAATGAATTTTACCCTGCTAGAGCCATAGATATGTGATTTTAGATAGAAAATATATATAGCTAAAGATAATCTCTCCTACCTACTTGGCTTGAATCACTATAAACTTCAACAAAGTCACCTCCACACATGGAAAAGCCTTCAGTAATTCCTGCACTGCTTCCATAGTTGCAACCAACAATGTTAGGAGACACACATACATACATACATACATACATACATACATACATGAACAAGAGGGGAAAAAAGTCTTTGACGTCAAGGCCATGGGATCAAGCCATGGTATCAGCACTAATGCTTTTATCAAATTAGGCTACTTACATAACATTACACTTTTTAGATGCCACCTTTCCCTAGACACTGAAAAGTTTATTAAAAGTTTGGAGAAATTCAGCACATGATACTGAAAAATGGTTACAACTACTAGGAGGTTTACTTCGCCTAACGAAATTCATGAGTGGTTTGCAGATACTCAGAAAATGAAGCTATATTGTGATAATCAAGTAGGTATTTGAGTAACCTATTTTCATGAGAACACAAAAATATTCATATTGATCGATACTGTGCACTGCGTAAGATAAAGGTTTTTCCAATGAAGTTATTACTGAATCTGTTAATTCAAATGATCAAGGGAACCTTGTATATGTGAAATCAGTGTAGTTAGTATTGCTATTTTTGCAATACTACGAGTATGGGTGGGAGTGAACCCAAACAGAGCCTTAAATCTGATTCCTAACAACATTGCATATCTTTTGCAAGCTTGGATTATGTAATGTGCTCCAGCATGTGGTGTTGGAAATTGTACATATAATATAATTCATGGATTTGTAAGTTTCGAATATTTGTAGTTATTTTTGGCTTTTTTCTCTTATACAAGTACATACCTGGCTGGATGAATATCAGGTAAGGAAACAGGACGAAGTTGGTCGTTATCTGACACTGAATTGCAATTACTGTGAATCCAAGGGTATATTGTCCACTCATCAACAGTTTGAGAACTTAAGAAAAAGAGGAAACTCAAAATCAGAACACCAGTCATTACTTTGACTCAAAAACAGGTGATTAGTTTTATCATTAGTAAGACTGACAACAAAGAGACAATTCATTGTCCTTACTGATTAAGAATGAAACTTGAGCATATCATCATGTAGTATGAAAATTCATTTCCCTGGCTGACAAATCCTGCAACATAATACGAAATATCTATTATAATGATGATATCTAAAACATATTTCTATGTAACCCTGACAATACACAAACCTAAACATGAAATCTCCAGAGCCAGCCGACCGAGTCCAGCACCAGGAACTAAGCAAGCAGGTGGACTGTTTGAGAAATTGAATGCTTTTAGTACACAAATTGAGCAATACTACACCCAAATAAGGACTTTCTGCTAGTGTTAACAGTGTTAATCTCTACCTCTCTTTACAGCGATTAGGGAACAGGCGATTAAGTTCTTCAAGAATTGGCTTGTAACACTGATCACGTTCTTTCTTACCCTAATAAGATACATATCAGAAAACATAAGTGAGTAGCTCTTAGCAAACTGCCAAGTAATGGGTTCACGGCGGGCAAAAAGGTAATGGACGTGGGGAATCAACAACCAAAATAGCATGAGGGAAATGACGAGTGAAGCTTAGAGAATGTGCTCATTTCATTGTTTCTAATTAAGTTCACACAGTATCATGCATGCATCCTTCAGTTATTGATATGACACCACTCAGCAGTGGTGGAAATAACACAATGTTTCAGATTGCACTGTTTAAACTAGCAAATCAAACTTTTCATACGATAGCAAAAATAGAATATCTAAAAAGCAAGGAGAAGTCAGAACTAAACAAGAAGTACCTCAGCAGCCCAGTCCCTAACTATGTTCCTAATTATACATCGCACCTGAGGAAAAAGCAGTAAACCCAAAATTAGAATCATCAATATTGCCATGCTAAAAAGTTGCAAAATAAAAAGCATCCAGAAGGAGAAATGTAAAAATCATACAATATGGTATGCAGCAGGATATAGACTGATCATGAAAATTAAAGCACCGAAGTTTTCCAGGTCGTGTAGTGATTTAGAGACAAACCCCATTTATTTCTTTCGAGAATGTATGTTCCATATTAAATGATGAGGAGACAGGCTGACAAGCATCATTTTATAGTCACAATGAAGAAAATGTAAAAGAACTTCTGAAAAGTGACATTACAAAGTGCACACATAATTTCATTTTCATCCAAATTTGGTAACAATTATCATTCAGGATATTAGTCTGATAGCAGGCATTTCAGTTCTCAAACTTAACTAGTGTGAAGAATTCAAAGTTAAGAGTACATTGACCATGCACTTATCTTTTTTATTTTTCAATGATCTTAGAGAATAGCATCATTTTATTTGATAATTATTGGTTCATTGTTTCATACAATTACAGATTCCCTCGAGTCCAGAACAAATTGTCGATGGAAGCAACAGGAAAATGTTAAGCTGCATAACATCAAAACTCATTTTGTCATTCTCACTGTTTGAGAAGCAGTGGTTTCAAAATTACTCAACTTCTGCCTATGGATAGTGATTCACTTCTATAATGAACTTTGGGGTACCAGCACTCAGTTGATGACAAATCTGTGGATCAAATTCTGTAGAAAGGATAGAGAAAATGAAGGCAAAACAGATCCATTTCCTGTGTCATATTAGAACAAGGTGTTGGAAGTCTCCATTGCAGCAGCCAAGAAGGGGGAGACAAAGATGGTCTAAGATAGAAAACATGGAAAGAGAAACAGAAAAGATTGGCCAAGGCCACGTGTGGAGTGATACAACAGCATGCCAACAACAAATTTTTAAATGACTATCAGAATTGAGCGGCCCTAACTCACCTAAGCATTGTGGAACTTATAATCACCCGTTATGCCTTCAACTAGACATTTGAAAAGTGAAGTTTACAGGATTGACATTTGCAGATCGGTGGCCGAACTAACAAACAGCAAAAGGTCTAATACTATATTAGAATTAGATGTCCCTAAATCAACTACAAAAGCTATATAAAGGGATGCGGATCGCCAAGCATTTATAAAGACTATCATGGTTGTATTCTCAAACAACATTGGACTTCTAATATTGACAAATTCAACAATGCATTGTCCATCTCCATTGTCAGGCCAGTAAAATCACAAAAAAGAAAAGAAAAAGACATACTTCAACCAACTAAAATCCAAAACTTAGCACTATCCTAATTCCTAGCATTAAACAGATAACAAGAACAAAAAAGAGCTGAAAAATAAATGTACCTTATCAACATCAACTAAAGGAACATTCAGTTGCAAAGATGGCTCTAACCATTGTTGACATGAAGAAGAGATCTGACATAAAGCAGAAATAAAAGGATGAGAAAATTCAAGTATAGCACAACATATACATTCACTGGTCAATACAAAATATTAATAGTACTTTTTTTAAAATTAAAAAAAAAAGATGTTGCTGGTCAGCACCAATTATCAGGAGAATAAAAGCAAAGTGCAGGAAGATATTGCCAGAAATAAATTGAAGTTTTCACTTGACAATTACTATGAAAAATATCAAAAAGCTTTTTGTTGCCATCAATGAGCTTGGCACAGCATAAAACCAACCCAGAAATTCTTAAAAAAAGAGGATTGGGGAACTGCAAATGTAAAACAGGAAAGAGGACTGACATTGTTATTGGAATCGGTGATGGCTGCTCCACCATATTCACGGATCTCTCCATTATGTATCAAGCTTGGAAGATTGGTCCCAGTATTTGAATTATGGTGACTCTCAATGTCCACTTCCTGTTGTTATCTACAGAGTCAAATTTCTAAATGAAAAAAACAATGATAGGAACCAAGGAAAAATCACAATTCTTATCTACTGAATCAAAAGGGGTCATGGAGTCAAATGCTGCAGAACCTCATTGGCATGCACCGGTGCCGATGATCTACGTGTATCATTGATACCTTCTGCACAAGCATGTTGACCAGATACAGAACATGTTATTCTCAATGGAGCAGACTCACATGGACAAGCATTAATCCCTTCAGAGACAAAATGATCCCTTTGACCATGCTCAGGATGTGCATCTCTGCTTAAGTCTATGTCCCCGCTCATATCAAGAGGGGGTTCAAAGGCCTGAAAGAGTTCATTTTACCAATATCAAACATTATAATAACAGAAAAATACAATCTACAGGAGTGAGTTATGACCTGAAGCATGCCGAATATGAAATGAGAATTTACTGCAATACACCTGCACCATTAGACGGCATAGAAAATATAATACTTCAGTAACTTTAGAGTTTAAAACTTGGCCTCTACAGTATTAAATAACATATGGACAACTAGTGGTCAATATAATCACATCCATGACCACTAATTTTCTTTGCAAGTAAAATTATTATATGGCAAGTAAAATCACTTATGAGCAACAGCAAACGACCATTTAATAACAAAACAACTAAAGCCTCAGATTGCATAGCATGGATCCTCCTCCAACGCCTCCGCTGAGAAATTTGTCGCCCCCCAGCATTGGAGGAGGATCCAAAGACAGCCTCCTCCTCCTCCTCTTCCGCGTCCTCTCCCAAGTATCTCTCTCTGACTCGATGATCAGAACTTTCTACTCATGGCATCATCAAGTCCTATCGGCTCTTCAGTCTCATTGATCGGTGCGCTCTCCATCAGTCCATCCTCTGAAATTTATGTCGCCGGAGGATGCTCTCAACAACTGTCTCCAACGAGTATGAGCTCTGGGAGGAGAAAGACCAGACGCTCCTCACATGGTTGATGTCGACAATGACCGAATTGGTGTTCACACTTGTTGACTGTGATGTGAGTGCTTGTGGGTCGTGGCAAGTGCAGTTGAAACTTGCTGCACACAAGCTCGGGTGCAACAACTGAAGGTAGAGTTGAGCACAATAGCAAACACTTCGCAACCTCTGAATGAATATCTCCTCCGCACTTAAGCCATCGTGAACACCTTGGCCTCTATCGGGAGTGGAACACATTGCTATCATCCTCGCTAGGCAAGGAAGTGAATACAATGCATTGGTCACCTCCATAAACACCAGGCCTAAGCCATACTCTGTGCTTCAAGTGGAGGTGCATCTGATGACTCACGAAGCTCGACCTAAATTGAAAATGAAGTTCTTTGCACGAGTGCTTTGGGCATGTTTTGCGTCTCAGACCAACACAGGTTTCAGAGGCGGATGTGGTGGTCACCGTGTTGGTAGAGATCTGTTGGCCATGGTGGCCCGGGACAAAGTGGTCGTTCAGGTCGCAGTTCCACAATCTGTCAGCCATGCAACAAGCCAAGTCATACGAGTTTCAACTGCTAACATAGGTTCGATCAGGTGTTTCAGCGTACACCTCTACCTCCACCACCGTATGCCAACTATCTTCCACAATCTGTCAGCCATGCAACAAGCCAAGTCATACGAGTTTCAACTGCTAACATAGGTTTGATCAGGTGTTTCAGTGTACACCTCTACCTCCATCACTGTATGCCAACTATCTTCTAAATCTCCCAACTACGTTGCTAACCACTCAAGTATTTCTCATTCTCCTTATTCTGCTATGTCTCACAACTCTGCACCTCATGCATATACACCTGCACCTACATTTCACTCATCACAGCTCCCTCCAAATGCCTTAGTTGCCCCTACCAGGACTCCTGCACCATCGATTTCACACTTCTCTGCCTCTGCCGCAACACCTAAATCAGTGATAGACTCAACCTGGTATCCAGATTATGGAGGGACCTCACATGTCGCTCCTGAATTCTCAAACCTCATGCAAGCATCACCCTATAATGGATCTGACTAACTCTGTGTGCGTAATGAACAAGGTTTGTCTATCTTAACACTGGTAGATCTATCATAACATCCTTTAAACAGCCACTCAAACTAAACAATCTTTTGTTCGTTCCAGAAATTACAAAGAACTTATTAAGTGTTAGCAAATTTGTGTTAGACAATAATTGTTTTTTAGGTCTGGCCTTACGACTGTTTAGTTAAATCTCATGCCACTAGAGCTCTCTTCTCCAATGGGTAGCAGGCAGAGATGGCTTATACAGATTCAGGAGTTCCCAGTTGCAACATCATCAGCAACAAGATAATCTTTCAACAA
Source organism: Arachis ipaensis (assembly GCF_000816755.2). Classification (NCBI taxonomy): domain Eukaryota; kingdom Viridiplantae; phylum Streptophyta; class Magnoliopsida; order Fabales; family Fabaceae; genus Arachis; species Arachis ipaensis. Next base: position 1,543,791 of record NC_029788.2, on the reverse strand, counting down.
ATCAAAAATTCCAAAAACATGCTTTCTATTCTAGTTTAGATTGCAACACATTTAGCATATGGCACCATAGACTGGTGGATGCACCCAAGACCCAACAAAGTGGTTTCACATGTATTAAAGACTTGTAAGATTCCATTCATGAATAAAAATGCAACTGAACACTGCTCTACGTGTTGTCTTGGCAAGGCACATTGCCTCCCCTCTTTAGAATTGGTGTTTACTAATCTTTCGGGACCATCCCTTATCACTTCTAATAATGGATACAAGTATTATATTGCTTTTATTGATGCGTACTCAAGATTCAGTTGGACCTATTTTCTTAAAACTAAATTAGAAGCATTCGCAGCCTTTTTGCAATTTAAAGCTTTGGCACAACTATTCTTAGAAACTAAATAAAAGTTGTACAGTCTAATTTAGGGAGGGGGGTTTGAATATAGAGCATTTTCCAAATACTTTCAATAAGAAGGAATAAATCATAGGCTAATGTCCTCACACCCACAATAAAAATGGTGTTGTTGAAATAAAACAGGGACACTTGGTAGAAACAGCTTTAACACTCTTAGAAAATGCATCCATGCCTCTCTCGTTTTGGGAAGAGGCAGTGGTCACTGTCACAGACACTATAAACAGAATTCCACCTTCATCACTGTACATATTCTAACCATTTGCGAGGTGGTACAATTTAGAGTGTTTGGCTTTGCATGTCTTCCATTCTTAGGACCCTACAATAACAATAAAAATAAGTTCGTATTTCACTCATTTGAATGCATCATTTTGGGTTATAGTCAATCACACAAAGGGTTTAGGTGTTAAGACAACCAAGGCAAGCTCTTCAATTATAAGGATGACAAGTTTCATGAGACCAGGTTTCCTTATAAGGAGCATCTAGTGGCTTCTCCCTCAAACACCCTGCCACACACTCCATATATAGCTACTCACTTCATTACCTTCCCAAAATGCAATCACTGCAGTGACCACCCCTCAACATCATGCATCATCTAATACTCTCCCTCATGCTTCATTGTATCAACCTCCACATGTCACTAAAATCATCTCGAGTGGCATTTGCACACTCAAATCTGCATCATAATTCTCCTCACACTGCACAGCATTCTCCATAGCACACTCGTGCATCTTTATCCTCAAAAAACATCACTATTACTCCACCTGATTCACCTATTCAGCAGCCTCCACTGTTACCCACCCCTACACACACAAAATCCCTGCAACACACTCTCCACTATCTTCTACAGCCTCAACTACATGTACATAACCCATATAGCCCTCCTTCACTCACTTACAACTCCAGGAGATAGACCCATCACTAGGTCTATGACTCGTGGTCTCCTCCCAACCCCAAACATCTTTCTTAAGTCACAATCCACTACAACATCACCCTCAGTCACAAGATGTACCTACACCAGACTCAAACACTAGCCATGGCTTTTGGCCTCAAACTGTCCCACAAAAACAATGATTATGATTCAATTTCTGATCCATCCCGTACAAGTCCGTGGTAGGAGCACTGTAGTATGCCACTATTACATGTCCAGAAATTTCATTCAATGTCAACAAAGCACGTCAATTCATGCTTACACCTAAGGAGTGCCACTAGAAGGTTGTTAAGAGGATTTTTCGTTGTTTGGCTGGAACCTTGGAACTTGGGATCACACTTAGGCAGGCAGCAACACCAAAGTTCCTCAACCTCAAGGGACACTCTGATGTAAACTGCACAGCGGATGTTGATGATCACATGTCTTGTGTGAAAGCAAAATATAGGAGCATTGTGGATCTCACAGCTGAACTAATTTGGGTTCAGTCCTTATGCATTGAACTAAAGGTTCCCACTGCTGGTGCAAGACCAGTAGTATACTATGATAACTTGAGTGAGATTATGCTTGTTCACACTCCAGTCTTGCACTCGAGGACCAAACATATGGAGTTGAATCTTTTTCTAAGAGAAAGAGTCCGAGAAGAAAAGTTGTTGATGGCACACATAAACTCGAGCAACCAACAGATATACCCACTAAAGCAGTGTCTAAAGCAAGGTTCTTAGAGATTAGACCTAAGCTAGCTGTAACAGTATTCCAAGCCTGCAACGAGCCCAATTTCAAGGGGCATAACAATGTGAGTTGAAGAGTGACCAAGTAAGAGTCTAGAAGTGGCAAAAACAATTAAGTGGATTTGTTAGACAGTTAAAGGTGCCAGCTAGGATAGATCTTACAACTAACTTAAGGATGACAGGTCTCTTCTACTCCTTTGAACTAACTTACTGAATAAGCTATTCTGCCATCTATATAAGAACAGAACTGTGCTTGAACTCAGTAATATCAACTCTTTCTTCTCTTGTCTCACTCTTCTCCCCCCTCCTCCCTTTCTTTCTCAAACTCTATCACCCATTTGGTTAGATCAGCGGATCAAATGATTTTATTGTTTGGCAAAGTTCACATCTTCAAAGGTGCCAATTAACTTTTGTCATTAAATGAGACCAGCTGTGGAGATCAAATGATGTTATTATCTTTTGCCAAATTAACTTCTTCAAAGGCACTAGTTAACTACAGAACCATTGAAATGGGTCTTGAGACTATTAAGAGTCTTTATTTGTCATTTTAAAATCCTTATTGTTGGATTGTCCTTCACCTAGTCAATATCCTTGAGGCTTCTGTTGCCTTCAATTAACAAGTTCAAACCATCATAGACACAAGTCTACCATTTTTTCCTTTAGTAAGTGCCGCTCTTACTTCCTCTGAATTCATACATTTAATCTTATCATTTCATGTATGACCACTCCTTGAAGACAACATTTCCTTTTCTGCAAAACTTTTTAATGTTGGCACTTCATTTAGTATTTAGTTCCGTAAAGTATCACTAGTCTTAATTATTGCACAATAAAAGGTTACATTAACCTTTAAAGGAACCTTTCATACCTCCATTTTATCCACCAAGCACAAATGCTATGGTTAACATCTCCCGCTATCTCTTCATTATTTTGTATGAAATAACTGTCGACTAACTAGCAGTATTATGATATTCAATTATAACATCCACGGCAGTGCTAGCATACCTGTTGCCAAACTTCCATATACCTATTTTACTTTTGTTTAAGGGGAAATTTTGGGATTCCAGTCCTTCTTTGACATCTCTAGTTTTGCTGTTTATTCCCTACTTTTCCATAAGATCTATATTCAGCTAAAATCAAATTGGTTCCTTTATTAAACTTCCAGAAACCATATTGGTTCTCTAAAACGCAAGTCCCTAGTCTTAGTCTCCATTCTATCACTCAAAACCCAAAGTTCCACTGTAGACAACAGAATAGAAGTTCTCAATCCTAACAGGGGTTGCCTTCAGGGGGCATTCCATCAAGATGAGGAGGAGGATAATAGAAATTATTATGCATCATCCTGTGGCAAGATCTGCACCTCTATGTGAATTGGCTTTTTTGGTATCTTAAAGGAATCATGGCTTTGCCCTATGAAATTACAGCAAGTTCTTCTCATTAAGTTCAAAGGCGTTGGCTAACATAAAAGTGCAAAGATTCTATGGAAGTCCGGAGTTTTTGTAAGGCTCTAGTGCATATCGATGTAAAGTAATTCCAGGAATTCCAAAGATTCCTTTTCAACGATTTCCTTTTTTACGTCCCTTTGATCCTCAACACATGGTTTGTTTAATTGGGTATCTTCAGCTGATATTCAAAGGGATTGACATGCATTGTTGCATGTTTCAGAGCTAAGCTTTTTGTGCAAGGATTGTTTATCCTCCTTTGTTATTCTCTTTTATTCTACTGAAATATATTTTTTCTATCAAAATCAAATTCTCAATTCTTACAATAAAGTTCTCTCTAGGTTTCTCCCTCCACTATAAAGTATGCCGGTAAAATTTCTAATTCTCCAATAAAAACAGACAATTCTTCATGTTCTCCTACTTGCCTCTTTTGTTCCCTGCCCTGCTGCTGCATAATCTCTTCTATTCCTTAAACCCTGACTCTGCTTGCCAGCATTTTTCTCATTTTTGAATTGGATATGACCATTTAAAATTAAATATGACCTTTTATGAGTTTACAACATGGAAGTGGCTTATGATAGTATTTGGGTATTAGCGTATGCATCAATTTAGTACTTTACTATTTCATCAATCATATACTAAAACTTAATTACTTTTTGCACCTTTTAAGCATTTTCTTTTTGTTAAAGCATCTTTTTTTTTTATAGAAAGCTATGTAATTCTTTTTTATTTAGGCATTTTATGATGCTTTTGAATCTTACCATACAAAAGCACCCATATACCACAATTCATGATTCAAAATTTGGTCAACTGATTCAAGGTTTGACAGTTATGGAAGGATTTTAAGGTATGTGTGCATCTGTATATACTTTATTTTATTAATTTAAACCAAACATGCTTTGGCATAAGCTGACCAAGATAAGCTAAATGCTTAAAACAGAACTTTTATTTTGTTTTCAAAAGCTAAAATGATCAAATTGTACAGAATTTATTTCTGAGAGTGAAAAGAAAGAAAATCACATAACAAAGAAGTATGTAGAAAAAAGTTCAAAGGCTCTAATCATTCCATCCAGCTGCTATTACTCCTAGAGAGAGAGAGAGGAGAGAGAGTAAAAAAGCAGAGAGTAAACAAAATGTACCGTCGCAATCTTTGAAACTTTTGAGGATAATGAGATAACAAAGCCTACAGACACAAGAAGAGGTGGTAGAAAGCAAGGGGTTACAAGAATGAACAGACACTTTCAGGAAAATCATACAGCAACAAATGAACAGCAAAGGAACTATTACAAGGCATTAGAATTGTGCCAGTGTTCATAGCATGTGTGCTAGGGAATGGGAACCGAGAAACTAATACCTTATGGGCAGGCGGAAGCTTTCTGAAAGATCTCTCATATCGACTAACATCCTCCTCTGCAGCATCAGGATAGCTGCACGCAAAGTCAATGAAAGAAATGTAGATACCTTGAGTGTTCTTTCAACGAGTTAGATGATAGTGTTAGAGACACAATTAATTTTAAAGCTAATAAACATACAGTAAATAAATAAATTACAACAAGTATAACAATAATATGAACAAATGAAAGCAACAGAATTTCAAAGGCATTTCATACTTATGAATATAGGTGCATTTGCACATTTTCAAATTATAAACTGAAAATTTATGCTGATGTTCAAAAATAAAAAGGAAAAAAATCACCAAGTACAACAGAAGTAATAGAATACAAGTAAAAAAAAATAAAAAGAATCATTCGAACAAAGAAACCTTGCCCAAACTGGAAACAGCAAAAGTGATCCGTCTTGAATATAAGCAGTTAATACTAATCATTTCAATCGATTAAATATTATATCTTAATAAAATTATGTCACTACAATCATGTTTTAGGGAGAGTTATATTTCACCACAACAAGCGAAAACAAAAATAAAACAGCCATCGAAAGAGACCTTTATTTCCTTTTGAGACATTCTAAGAAGGGTAAACAGCCATTTTGACACGTAAACAATTCAAGTTCCAACAAAATAGTCCATGAATAAAAGAAAAGCACTCATGTCGCCCCCAAAGATCATAAAAGCTAGATAAACTTCACCTCCCCCACACAAAAGTAGAATCTTTAGAGTGCCAAATAGGGGTTTACACTTCGACAGCATCAATGTATTGGAGAGGAAAGAAATCATATTTAAAGGTAACAGTCACAACAAGAATAACAATAGCAATAACAATAACAATAACAATAACAATAAGAGCAAGAGCAAGAACAAGAACAACAAGAACAATAATAATAATAGGTCATACTTGAGGTATGCACTAATGATGCGCCTAAGGGACTGGATTTCAAGAGCTTCTTCAAGCTTCAAACGACGACTTTTCTCCTCTTCATCAGACATAACCATTCTTTGCTTCACTCCCCCTTCTTCTTTTTCCATAGTTTCGGCTTTCCACTTCTAGAGTACTACAAAGCAAGGAAGCCAGGTTATGCTAACAGGGCGTTTGGAAAGCACATGAGAATTCAATTCTACTAAAAACTATGGAATTGAAATCAATGGTCTAATTTGGTGATGGAATTGAACCCTAACTACCTTCATAAACACCAGCGAGCCCTCCACTAAAGTGTTTCTTTCCTCTCCAGCGCAAGTTCAGGAATCAGCGGCGGTCTTAAGTGTACTGCATATAGAAAAAGAGGGAAAAAGACGCGTAGAAGAAGAAAAATGAGAATGAAATGAAGAAAGCAAGAAGAGAGGTTAGGGAAGTAATGACAATAACAGTCATTAGAAGCAGCAGAAGCAACATATTGATCAAACAGCATCAGCATTGTTCAAGGTTCAACAATAAAATTTAAAGGCTAAGTAGCACAAAAAGGATTTTTTTTTTTTTTCCAATAAAGAGAAGACTGAGCAGACCTGATCGGAGCGAGCGGAACAGAGGGCACCGGCGGCGGCACCAGCGCCACCAGAGCAGCAGATAGGAATTGCGATTTGTGGATGAATGGCGAATTAGTGGCTTAGGGTTATTGTTTTTTACTTTTCCTTGTACTTCCACAACCAAAACGGGAGGATTTTTTTATTATAAAAAAAATAAATCACCAAAAATTAGGGGTGTTACGATGGATACAAAGGTTAGGATTTTGAGGCAATCCTAACCTTGATACCTGCGGTTGAGATTTTTATTAAACTCAACTCTACTTAATTTGCAGTTGAGAATATTCCAATTCTAACCTTATTTGTTTTTAACCGTGAATATCCGATCCTAAGTGCGAGTTAAAAAAAATGTAACATTATTCTATAACTTGATAATTTAAAGAGTAAAGTATTATTTTTGTTCCCAACGTTTAGGGTAAGTTCCAAAATTATTCTGACGTCTCAATCGTTCTATTTAAGTACCTAACGTTTTAAAATTAACTGAATGTTGTCCTAATTGATAGCGGGACAAAATTGAGATGATTTTGAAATGTTAGGGACTAGGACGAAAACGTTTGGGACAAAAACGATACATAGAAATAAATTTTAGTTTTATCCTTCAATACTATCAATTTTTTTACTGTACATAGTATTCAATTATTTTTTAATCATCTGTAAGTAAATTAAGCTTAATCACATTACTACTTTCATTCTAATAAGTTAATATAAAAATATAAAAAAATTTATTAGAATGAAAATAGTAATGTGATTAAGCGTAATTTACTTACAGATGATTAAAAAATAATTGAATACTATGTACAGTAAAAAAATTGATATTATTAAAGGATAAAATTAAAATTTATTTCTATGTATCGTTTTTGTCCCCAATGTTTTGGTTCTATTTAAGTCCCTAATGTTTCAAAATCGTCTCAATTTTGTCCCGCCGTTAATTCTGTTAACGGATCCCTAACGGCAAGACAACATTGAGTCAATTCTGAAACGTTAGGACTAAAATAGGACGATTGAAACATTAGGGACAACTTTGAGACTTATGCCAAACGTTGAAGACAAAAACGATACTTTACTCTAATTTAAAATAGAACTGACCTTTATGTAAAAAAAATATTAGCTTATCAAATAATAATCTTCGTTTAGTGACTAAGCATTTTTTGTATTTAGTGAGAAGTCTTTGATTTAACATACACTTTAAACACATTTTTATATAAGTATATAACATATACTTATATAAGGTGCGGGTCGGTCGGGTTGGGTACCCACAGGTATGGTGCATATTGCCACCCCTACCAAAAATGCACCAAAAGTATTTTTTCATTCATAAAAATACTTTTAAATTATATTATCGACAAAAATAGAGTTAAATCTTAATTTCACCCTGAAATTTGGTCCGATACTCAATTTGACTTTTACAATTTTATTGGCCCTAATTAGAACCCTCAAATTAGCATTAGTGGATTCCGATTGGCCCTACAATGATCTCCGTCACCAAAATGCTTATCTAACATATTTACCTAACACGCTGGACATAGCTAAGATGTCGTTGGGTTGGTTTCGCGTCCAAACCCAATGAAAACGACGTTGTTTCAGTTTGCTTGGGGGTTAAAACTCCCGTTCTTTTCACTATGGCGTTCATAAGTTTCAAAACACCAAGAAAACCTTGACACTTCGTCTTCTTCATTCTCTGTAATGTGTTACTGTGAAACTAAAAGGAGCTCCTTACAGTCGTTTTGGAAATTCCTGCTAACTTGTGAGATTTGGCAAGATTGAAGAAACCACATGCACAGAACATTATTGTTCACACAGAGGTTAATCATGGAACCCTTGCAACCAATGTGCTCTGTTCTGCATTTTTAATTAATAAACCCATTACAAATACTGGTGATATTGCTAATACTGCCCCTGATGAAAATAATAATGCTACTGCTAACAATACTGGAAATGATGCTGCTAATGCCCCTAGAAATGATGCTACAAACAGTACTAGAGACGATATTGCAGCTTCAGAGGTTGAACTCACTCAACCTAATTATTCACAACCAAGTGATTAATGAAGATATAAGAGTTCCCAACTCATTTTCAAAGCAATAAATAATCTTGCTTTTACATTTTCTAGCAGAACTAACAAAATATTTTGCAAGTTCCTCCATCTGTTTCACTCTAACCTACCCGGTCAAAGAAATTGCCTCCTAAAAGAAGAGCAACTCAACTCCCAAACTCTGCAAATATACACCCAATGCAAAGAACAAGGTCTGGGACAACAATAAAATTGGCAGAGCTCATGAAGTTTGTTCCCATCCCGAAATTCATATCTCCAAGGAAAAAGAATTGAGGTGCTTTATGTTTTGTAATACTTACTTGTGTTGAACTAAAGTTCATTTTGATGACTATGTTTGGAATAGATTTATATATAAGTCACATTTAGGGTACATTCTAGTGAATCTGTTTAAAGTGTTTAAGTTTGGATTTGATTAGGTAGTTCTATTTTAAAGGGTTTCAGTGTTTTGTGTAATGATGATATACAATAGATATCAATGTTGGTGAATGTAACAAGTGCTACTATGACATTATTATCATTATGGAAATGAAACTTGCATATTCGTTATTATAATTTAATCTTCAATCAGGTGGTGTTTTTATTTGCAGTTTAATAATTGCACGTTGCAAAACATGATCATAGTAAACTTATCAATTTGCATTCTTGTCAATTTGATTTCTACAATCAACAACAATTTCACATACTATTTTCCTATAACTAAGAAAAAAAAGAGGAGAATGAAAAAGTTGAAAATAAATTGGATTGTTAACCATTTAATTGATTTTGATGGTAGGGATAAAATTAGAACTAATGAAATATTTTAAGGATAAGATTACAATAAACTAAACATTATAGAGGTATGTTTAGAATTTTTTGAAAACTTAAAAGACAAAATATATACTGTGTGATGCATATGTTCTATACCTGTTGGATTAAATTGTACTCTTCTAAACTTGACTATCAATCAACACTTCAATAAATTAAGATTTTATCGATGATATTCAAGCACAAATATGTCCAAAGTATTCGTCTATTGGCGATAGATTCTTCTTTAAACTTTGCACCTATTGGCATGGTAATCACATCCTTCATATACCTCCAAACCCGGTTGGTTCAACTGAGATTCTTCAAAGCAAGCACAGCGCTTACTCATCTTTCCTGTCAAAGCGATTTCTAGTGGCCTCTGGACCATCCTAGGGTGGCCAACGTCACACCATACCTGACCAAAAGAGGAAATTTGTGTCATAACTTCTAAACAATCTATGTTAGCAATGGATAGTTTAACTCGAAAAATAATAAAATATGTCGATGATTTCACTAGCAACAAATCTATTTTTGTCCCAACCCATTGTGAAGCAAAACAAATTTATAGAAGCTTAATCCCAGTTAGAACAGCTATCCTTTTTCAAACATACATAAAAACCTGCTGTGTCATACCATTCAATTATGATATCAAGAGCCATGTCATAATTAGATGTTTCCACCAGAAAAAAAAAGTTGACACAGAAAAAAGTTTAGTGTAAGTTGTACGAAATATTTCATACAACCAAAGAGCAGGTGGTAAGTGCTTCCTTTTCATAGTCACTGGTACATGATAAGTTGTATATTGAAAGCTTCAATTCGTAACAAAGAAGTGCACACTGCAGTTGAGTCAAACAAGAACAAAATAGCCTTTTTTTTTTTCACCTTCACAAAGCCTTGTTTATTTATTATGATAATAAAAGAAGGATAATATAACAATCAACTGCACTCTAGTACAGTGATGCAATTAAAGACATGGAAAATGGGGTTACAACTTACAACTAATGAGAAGACTCAAGATAGTGTGGTAGAAGAATTTCCTATTGGTGTAGGACTACATCAAGAGTTATTTATAAAACCATAAAATATTGAACCCTATCATGTATCAGGTCTGTAAAGACACCATTCACACTTAATCTCTCTTGACCGCCTCATGTGTGCTCTGTTTAGGTTTAATTCTACCTCTCAACACTTGTCTATTTGATAGAAGAATACATGTCATTTATACACAATTTTTTCAACCTACTTAATTAAGATTATTGCAATTTGGTGATTGCTATGGTGCCTAAAAGTGTTTGTCTAACTTATCAAAAAAGGTTAAAAATCAATATTTAATTTTAAAAGTATAGAAGTAAATAATTATTAAATATTCAAAATTTGCCATAAAAAGTAAGTTAGGCAAAAGTTAGACATCAAGTTATAGGCACTATAGAATTCACCTTGCAATTTTCACTAGATTGAGTAGATTCTCTCATTTATTTTTCCTTTTGGAGCAGCAATAAACTATTTTGATTTGCTGAAGAATGGTGTTTGGTCGAAAAACTGAACAAATAAAAAAGAAATCAAGTAACCATGGCTCACCCCCTATATGAATGCAATTGGTTTTGGGAGACGAAATGTCAATTAATAAAAGTAACTCAGTTATTCATCTAAAATAATGACAGCACTTGATACCTCGCCACCCTCATCTTGGCTCCATCTTGAATTGCACGAAGGTAATTTAGCTTCTTCAATCTTCTGCTTGTCTAGAAGCTGTGCACCTCTGGCAGCCTTTGCTTCAACCCCTTTCATATATTTGGTTGGATTCCCTTGGCCATCATAGTATCGACCTACTAGCTTGCCAACATACCTATAGAAGCATGAATGAAGAGTCAAGTAAACATTCTGGCAATATGCTGTGAGATAGAGAAGCAACAGTAGCATAAAACATATATTTCCTTATGCCAAGACATAAGCTGCAAAATGGATGATAGGGATAGCCACAAATAACTAATAAATAAATAAATGAATGATATTAAATTCACGCAACGAAGATATTAATATAAAAACTAGGCCTTGTTCCACTAGACAATGCCAGAACACCTTATATTAATGAAGGCATAAAAAGATTATTACAACAGGTATATATGCAAGCTTTTAGGGTGTCTTTGACATCCCGCTAGTGCTCAGCTCATGGTTTATTTTAGTGGTGTTCTTTTATCCGACATAAAAAGGGATTGCCATGCATTGCTACGTGGTCTATTTGATTTCTGCATTTTATGAGGATGCTTTATCATCTTTAGTACTTTTCTCTTCTACGGTAATAACATTGCATTTCAATTAAACAAAAAAAGATTCTGGAAAAATTACAACAACTCTAACAGAAGAAAAATTATTTCCAATTGATGGTCCTTTATCAGAATTATAGTCCAAATTTAAGATCTCATTAATAAATTCATCACTGAAACTGTAACATAACAATGACATTTTGATAAACAAAAAAAGGTTTCAGGTGGTACCAACTTAATTGCTTTTGTTTTTCCCCCTGAAGCACGTTACCAAAATGGCCTAAAATTATAAAATACTTTCCTTACCCATGCACATGAAATAGTACAGCTATTTTCTAGAAGCTATTATATTAAGAAATAAAAAGCAAAAGAGCAGCAGAAAAGCTGCTTCATCTCCATGCTTATAGAATGGCCCATGAAACACTGATTACCATAACAGAGGCCATACAGGCAAGCCTGCAGCAACAGCACATTGCTAGGACTATGAAATTGTATGAAACAAATCATCTGATATTAATCCACTGTGCCTTAATAGACAAACTAAAGATGTGGCTTGAGTGGCATCTTGAGAGAGAGAGAGAGAGAGAGAGAGAGAGAGAGCAGGAACTTCAGATGATTTACGAGATTTGGAAATCAAAGGACTTACAGAAAATCAACTCTTAAGTTTTCAAGATTTAAATTTTCTTTGTTGCATTGGCAGAGAACTTAGTAGAATCAAATAAAACCAAAAGGGGACTGCCAAAAATGAAGAAGCCTAATACCTATAGACTAAGATTGACCATTCACATGCATAAAAAACAGGTTTCCACAAATAAAATAAAATAAAAGGATGGATGTGAATTAAGAAATTCGAAGGTTAAATCCCAGTCTATATTACACAAAGTATAACTTGTAATATGTTAAGTATCTAAGGAAAGTGGAAAACCACACCTTAAAAGCTAGTTGTTAAGTGGGAAGAACCACTCTCCTTAAATACAACGTCAAGCATCCCACACTATCCGATGTAAGACTTTGGGAACCCCATAATACCCAAGTCCATAACAATACACCAACCTTGGAGAGCTGACATCCATGGCGACTTCACTCTATCAACACTGACCCAGCGGTAGCCACTTTGCTATCGGCTACCAATATTCGATATTCACATTAATCCAGCCTACAGGTAGCCCTTTCCATGGTGCCGACAACCAAAGCTCTGATACCATTGTTAGGTATCTAAGGAAAGTGGGAAACCACACCTTAAAAGCTAGCTGTTAAGGGGGAAGAACCACTCTTCTTAAATAGAAAATCAAGCATCCCATACTACCCGGATGTGGGACTTTGAGACCCCATAATACCCAAGTCCCTAACATAATACAGTATTATTTTATGAGTAACTTCTTTCTGATTAAGAGACTATAGGTTTTGTAGAATGAAAACTCACTTATAAGTTTTGAAGTAGAAATCCCTCCATTCAACAACGCTCTTTACCTGCCATCCACAGTTTAATACATGAGTCCTTGATATTACATTTGCATATGACAAATTCAAATAAATCAGGACAGTTTTAAATTAGACAAGAGTATGAAACATGAAGAAAAGAACAAGAAGATTGATGTAGATGCTTAGAATACGGTATGTAACCAAGAGACTTATCAACTATTTAAATCACTAGATTTCTATTGAAACTAATTTTCATCAGCAATCTTGACAGTATGATACATCATATGAGCAGCCCAACTGAAAATGTTTCAATCTTGAGAGGCCTAAGAAGATTAAAAGTTGGAGGTGTTTCAATCTTGAGGCCTAAGAAGGTTAAAAGTTGGAGGTCCAGGATTTTTAAGAAGCAAGCTAAGGTAAAAAATAATACATATTCAAATCTATATACCCTCTTAACTTGGAAAATTAGAAAACTCATGCTCATGAAAACACAAAGTGTATTTATGGAGTTCAACTATGTTACACCTTGTAACACTAAAGTAAATGCTGATGTAAATCGTACTATAGGAGTTACCCAAGGTAAGGTGAGACCTCAATGCATTGTATATGCAAGGAAATTATAATCTAAATGACAGGGAATCTGCTGCCCTTTTGATACACTTAGGTCTCCTTGATGATTTTCCTTTCTCTTCTAACCCTTACAAAAGGATATGGTCTCTTGACTCCCATGGAAGTTTCAATTGTAAATCCTTTTTTCAATTTCTAACACAAAAATCTTAAATACAATCTGTTTCCATGTAGACTAGCCAACTTGGAAGTCTAAAGCTCCCTCCCGCTAAATCAAATCTTTTATATGGACAGTTGTGCTTAATAGAATTAATGCCAATTACATGTTGCGGGTTCGAAGGCCACATAGGACTATCTCCCTTGATGTGTGGGGAAAATAAGAATCAAATTTCACATCTATTTTTGCATTGTCCTATGGCTGTGATTTTATGGAACAATTTGTTTAGTATCTCTAATGGATGTTGGGTGTGTCCTGCAAACTTAGATCAGTTCCCACTAACTAGGTTTGTTTGGTACCGAAGTAGTAAACAAGCAAAATCTTTGTGGAACTGAGAATTCTTCTAGTACAAGAAACAGATTGGGAACAGAAAAGCAGCAAATCATATTGACCATAGTCGTTAAATCCCGAATTGTTTCTCCTC
>NC_029788.2:1527501-1528835 GCF_000816755.2 Arachis ipaensis | reverse complement strand
AGGGAATTGTATACGTTGCAGGGGAGGGTGTGTGACACTCATAAGTTGTTAGAGGTGCTGGGGTGGGGGTATATAAGATGTGGGAGAATGCGGACGGGAATAATCAAAATTGCTGGGAATTAGACTCACACTGGGAGAGAGAATCAGGCCTCTCAAAACGCTGGCACTATTACTCTTTCTTCTCTTTATTTTGTACTAATACATGAAGGAGGGTAAAACCACTCTGGTTGTACTTCATATCCTGTAGTTTCAGCAATTATTTTACTATAATTTTACCTTCACTTGATACCGGTTGTTACAAACATCTGCGCCTGCCATTATATTAGAACCATACTATTGTCCTATTATATTTCTCCAATCTCCTAGGCACACTTTCTAGATGAGAGTTGTAAGCTCCAGGTGTTCTAATTAAGCCAAAAGATATAAATTTGAGATTGAAATAAAAGTAGAAGTTAAAATATCAGCAATTCTTTCTATGATTCAAGTTAAATATACTAGGAACTAGAGAAATATTCTAAAATCAAATGCACATGGAAAATTCTTTTAATCTCTAAGAGAATAAAGTTAATAAGAACAAAAGAAACTACCTCAGTGCTTGAGAGACCACGCAATGAGTCAGTTAGTCCATCTCCTGCATGACCAACAGAAAGGAAGATAAAGAATTAAAAGACATTTAAAAACTCACTGGAGGAAGAGATTTGGTACAACACAACCATAGTAATCCTTCAAAGAATATTTTTTAGATCAGTTTAGTCTTTCACTCTTTCATGATAAAGAAAAGGCATCAATTTAAGGACAAATTCATGTCTAGTTACACCTTAGAGGCACTTAATTGATCAATCATTTTTAAATATTAAGGGACCAAAGTAATGTCTCAAAATATTTCAAGGAATAAGCTGATGCATATATATCTTTGAAGGAGTAGTTTGAGTGTTCACTCTTCATTTAATTCTCTTTCAATTTTCAAGCATTCCTTTCCTTCTTCTACTCACTTATTTATTGTTTCTCTTTAATAAAATTCTCATTATTATTGAAAAAAGAATTAGATGAGCTTCAAGGTTGTTCAAATATAAATTAATATAAGATACAATCACAACTCATAAGCAAAAGAACATTATTTTACTTACCAAAAGTTACCTAAAAAGAAAGTATAAAGAAAGTCCATGGTTAAGCAAACAAATGTAAAATCTGATGATTAAAAATAGAGAAAGAAGAAAACCAAAGTGTTCAAGAACAAAACTGATTCTGTTTAGTTATCTAGTATCTTTTATTTTATTATCAGAATACATAAGTGCAATTTAAGACAATATGAACATGAGAGATATTCGAAAGAC
>NC_029788.2:1523261-1527438 GCF_000816755.2 Arachis ipaensis | reverse complement strand
TATCAAATATTGCAAAATCACAACTAAATATAACACAGAAACTAAAACAGAATGTTTGATCAAGAAAAGTTATTTCGGTTTGGATAATTTGGAAATTTTATTTTTTGGTAAAGCATATCTTTTGTCGCAAAGTTTTCTAAAAATTTCAAAAATACCCGAACGTTTAATTTGATTCAATTTTACCCCCTAACATTTGAAATAAGTTTTATCACCCTACATGCAGCTTACATAATATTTGGTTGTGCCAATGTCACCAGCTTTCTTGCAGGAAAAACAATTTTCTAGTTCAATATGTAAATATTAGATAGTAATTTTGCAAAATCTTTGAGGTGAAAACAGTGGTAACCCCACTCTAATACCACTCAAATCTTTCTAACATGTTTCAACAAGGAAAAAAATTGTAATACTACTTGATCACATACGACTTTGCATGGACAAAATAATTATGACCAATATCTCAGAGTGGACTTTCCAAGCAAAAGATTATTTAAAGTGAAAGATTAAATGTCTTTCAATATGTAATTGCGAAGTTATCATTGGTGTCTGAAAATACATTCCACCTACATGTCTAATACAATCATACAAACCAGATCAATAAAAGCCTTATCAATACATACACCATCTTTAATAGTCACCAACTTCTAGTTATTCAATTTCTCAGAACAAAACAATAAGTAAATGGTGTGTGAATCAGTCTAAAACTTACGCACCCAATCTTATGACACAACAACTGAGACACTTAGCCTAAACATTAGGATTAAAAGAATAGAAAACATAATGAAGGAGGAAAAAAGCATAAAAAAGCTCCAGAAGTAAAGAATTCCTTGCCATTGCCACAAACAAAAAAGGAATAACAATGCAATTTTGACAATGCATTATTTAGTCATTAGAAAACAACAACCCACATAACTCTACTACCTGTGAAGTTTCCAGATACAAATGCACGAGAAGCATCCCTGTTTTAATCAAGTTGAAGAGAAAACACTGTCAATATGAGTAATCGAGAAATTGGGGATGTGTTTATGAGACTCTAGTTAGAGCAAGAGGGAAAGGGAGAAAAGAGGAGTTTAAAAGAATGTGGTTGTGAATCCATGTGACTCTTCAAACCGTTTTCTTTCTCTCCAAAATTCAAACCAAGTCTCACAAAAACACACCCTCAAATGAAATATTTCATACAATTCTAAGATCAACAAAGAAACATGCCTTCCAGCAAAATGATTGTAGCCCCCTCCTGCACCATAATGAGATTTTCCTTTGGTTACATCAAACACAGATCTATTTCCAACAAAAGAAAAAAACATAATAATAAATATAAGAGTAAGCAATCTAATCACGAATTAACGAGCAGACTCAACACGGTGCAAAACATATAGGTAGCTCACTACTTCAATAAATTACGAGTGACAACGCCAGTCAAAGAAACCCTAATTTTTTAGAACTATGAGATAGAAAACAGAGAGTAATACCCGAGAATTCCTAGAAGGATTGGCAACCGTTCGTCAGTTCCGTTGAATAAAGCAAGTTCTTCAGCACTGAACAACCTCTACCAGACAAAAAATGAAGAGTCAAAATTGAACAAAGCACGGATAGAAATCTCGGAAATCCAGAATCCAAACCTGGGGAGTGTAGAATTTGGGGGAGAATGTGAGAAGGAGAGCAGCGAGAAGAACCAAAAGAGCGATCCCTGAAAGGGGAGAGGTTACTATAGTCTTCAATGACATCTTGTAGAAGTAGTGCATTCAGTTTTCAGACATAGTGGCACCGAAAGAAACAGCTCAAAGTTTGGGTCAACCTAGAGACAAGCTTTGGAGGATAATCTTTAATTATATCTCCTTCAAAAGCTTAATTTCGGGACTAAATCCCACTAATTCCACTCCTAAGTTTCAATTGCCCTATTTTGGATCTTCAGATTAAAATTTGAACTGTATAATAGTCTTCCAAGTCTATTTCCAACATAAGTCATCAAATTGGAATGCTGAAGTGGCACGGCTATTGCCATGCTGGATGTAAGGGACGACGTCGTTTAGGGTGTACTGAGGATGAGTCTGGTAGAGTGAAAAGGGAGAAAGATCTATGAAATGAGAAACTCAAGATGGTTATTACGAGCTAGTTGGATGTTGAATGAAAGTGTGTCACTATATCTTTCGAATGTTGAGAATTTATAATTGAAAGTGGAATTGAATTGAGATGAGAAATTGTGATAATTTGAGGTGAATGAACTTGTTGGATGTGGAAAGTGTGCCAGGCACTATATTCTTGGAATGATAGTGTGACAGGCACTATATCATTAGAATGATTTATGATGAAATATACGTTGTTGTTGATTTTCTTATCTGCCGCAAGAGTGTGCCAGGCACTATATCTTCAGATTGAGCATGCAAGTGTGTCAGGCACTATATCCTCGAAACGATAGTGTATCAGGCACTATATCCTCGGAACGAAAGCGTGTCAGGCATTATATCCTCGGAAGTGGCAGAAAAGGTGACATCCAAAAGGATGTGTCGGGTTGACATTCATAGACCAACAAGTGATATCACGAGTCAATAGGATAGACATTTATCATGTGCATCTTCTATATGGTTGCTTGTTTTGATTACTTGAGTTTGCCTAATTGTATAATATGTCTATTTGCTTCTTGAATAATTTGCTGTAAATGAATACTATCTGTGTTTTACTTGCTTGCATTTATCTTGTGTTTGTCTGGTGCTGAGGAGGTTAGATAGGTGGTGGCGATGGGATCGTACGGAGATTAGGTTGGCGAAGGCTGTGAGATACAGCGGTGTGATTAGTATTAGTTAGAATCCTTTAAGTTTAGAAAATCCTGTTTATTGTTTAAGGTTTACGTTCATTATATTTGTTCTAAGCTTGATTATCGGTCTGATGTGAAGTTCTAGGATTGTCTTTGGCGTCTCGGAACCTTACATCTTACATATTGGGCACTATTACCATAATGAGAACCTCCAGTTCTCATACCATATGTTGTTGTTGTTTTTCAGACGCAGGTTACAAATCCACCTTGGTGAGATTGCGAATATGGTGACAGAGTGGAGTATGGTTTCTCCTTAGTTTATCTCTATTTTACCTTGTTGTAGTTACTCTCACATCTCTTTGTATATTTATCTTTATGGCCTTAGAGGCTTACTTGAGAGATAAGTTGTATAAGCTGTTTTAACTCCAAAACTCTGTATTTTTTTGTTTGTAACTAGTCGGCTTAAACTTCACAGGCTGCGACTAGTTCCCTATGATTAATTATACTCTTATATCTATATATATGTTCTATTCTCTTGCATCTATACCTTGTGTCTTGTGCGTTAGCTTTGTGTGAACGTTTCGCGCTTTTGTAATTCTGTTTTTGAGTTAAATCCTTCTTCGGACTTCTAGAATATATTATTTCTTTTTATTTAATTATGTATAAACCTTAGAATTGTCGTAACCTCTGATTAACCTTTGCTTTACGGTTAGAGGTAAGGCTTATGGTAATTAGGGTGTTTCAACAATAATAATAATCGTGATCATAAATAAAAAAAATATCATAACCATAGAGTTATAGTCACGAAAAAATAGGTCACGGGTAGAAAATTATGACCTAAATTAAAAAACAGTAATCATCTATGATCATGATTTTTATTAGCTATAATCTATGAGGATTTGGATCATCTAAATTTTAAATTTTACTCTAAAAAATAAAGTGTGATTTCTCATCATTTATTTCATAGGTAGGATCAAGAGAAAATATGAGAGAAAAATCATTCAAAGGTGAGAGAACACATTTTATCCTCTAAAATAAAAATTTAAAATTTAGAAGATCCAAATTTAAATCTATGATCATATTTTTAAATCGTGATCATTGATAAAAAATGTTGTAGTAAATGTTAAAAAAGAATACAAACTGTCTTACTAAATTGTCACATTGAAACTTGATGTATACTTATATATAATGAAATTGTGCAGAGAATACAGAAGAAAAGTAAAACCAAAGAATCAGTTATGTGGTTTTATCGGAAATGGATCCTCTCCAGTTTTTTCAACACTTGACAAAATATAATGCAATCTCTCACCTTTGATTTTAATAGTGGGACAAAAAATAAATAAGAGAGAGAATGTGGTGAATGGTTAGATTAAACACTGCACACCATCCAGTTTTTTATTCACTGGAGAGGATCCACTCCCTGGTTTT
>NC_029788.2:1509795-1523078 GCF_000816755.2 Arachis ipaensis | reverse complement strand
TCTAACTTATTTAAAAAAATTAATAATATTTAATAAATTTTAAATATTTTATTTTTATTTTAAAATAAATTAAATAATTTAAACACTATACCATAAAATTTATCATATATATGTGTGTGTGTTCACTTTTTATGTGAGTATTTGCCCTTGACATTTTTATGGATTTGGATGTGATAGTAAAAAGAGAATAATGGTTTGAAGATTGAAAATAAGGGGAAAAAAGGCCAGGGGACGACGTGAATATTTACCCCATCTCATAATCTTTTACATGAAGCTAAACATGAAAAATTAAACAAGATGTTTAAGTTCTATAGTCAACCATATACACTATTTTCATGTATATTACCATGTACGTGCTCAAAAGTTTGACCAAACTTGTGAAATGGGTAGCCAGGCCACTTCTATGACCCTACCATGATTCAAGAGAAACTATAGAATTTTATAAACAAAAAATAAAAGCAGTTTGATATGCACATAAATACTGCCAAGAACCACAAACAACTTTATTTGTTAATGTGTGACTATGTTTTCTTCTCATCCTTTTCAATAATATGGGGATTGAGATCTTCATCACCAAAATACTCTTCAAAATATTCTTCATCACTATCATCTTCATCGTCATCATAATACTCTTCCTTATCATCATCTTTATCACCCTCTCCACTTTCTAAATGAAATGCAGTTGATTGTGGACCTCTTAACCTTTCTTGAATTTGATCTATGATCACTGTCCCCTGATATATTAACAAGAAATATCAAAGAATAAAAAAGGAAAAAAAATTATACTAGTTATATATGTTGTTAACAAATTAGCTTACCATCTTATGAAAACCTTCTTCAAACATTTCTAAAAATCCAGCAACCAAACGATCAGCATTTTCCACCCATTCATTAGGATGCATACCAGCATTCTTTGCAACAATTTGAATCTGGATGAACAACGAAAATTTTTATGTCCATTATACTTCCAATATCTTACAAGAAATTTAAAAATGTGTGCTATAAAAATAAATATGAATCCATTGGCAACAAAAAACTTCTTAATTTATGTTAGAGTAAACGACAAATAGATTCCTGAAGACAAATAAGTTATCGACTAATTAAAAATATAACAATGTTTTTTACTTTTTAAAACGCGAGACATCTAAGTTCCTCCGGGGGACCGATTTGTCCTTATATATTTTAGACGGAGGAACTTAAATGTCTCGTATTTTAAAAAGTCAGAGACGTTTTTGTATTTTCAATTAGTCAATGACTTATGTGTCTTTGAATTAAAAAATTAGAGACCTATTTGTCTTTTTCTCTTTTTGTTAAAACCTTTTGCTTTGGCATTTTACTTCTAAGAAGAAGAATCCAAATTAACATTGCTCTTCTCTTAAATCTTGCATTCATCAAATACACTATACAAAGGTTCTACTCTTTTACATATTGAAGTTGCATATCTGTTTAGATTAACATATAATTGAGATTAAGCACTAAAATTGTTTAATCTAAAATACTTTTGTAAACATTCATAGTTAGTTTTATGACATAATTGGGACAGAACCCATCAATGGAAATACCTTTGCTCATTTGAAGTAACTATATATAATGTGCGAAATAGTGAATTGCAAAAGTAATAATATTACTTCTTTCCAGAACAATGACTTAGGCTCATTCTGTTTTATTATATCTCTTACAATAGTTTTGTCCAACAATCCTAAAATTCTTATATACTAAGAAAAATTATACCTCCACAATCACCTTCAACATAGCATTCTTGTTATTATTCCCTAAGGCCATTTTCTTTCACATACATATCCAAAAAATTGTAATTTTTATGGCTGTGCACATTATGTAAGATCTAATACTAACATTATAGATAGCACAAGTTAGATAAGCTAATGAATTTCACTAACCTTTTCTTGTTGTTCTTTTACTTTCTCTTGTAAGGTTTTCAACCTCCTATTCACTCTCAATCGCTTTTCCTGTTTATATCAATACGACCATAGCAATAAGAAATTAGCTCCTTCAAAAAAGGTAGACAAATTGATGTTAATAAAAATAAATGAATCAATCATCACTTAATCCTACCTTAACATAGCTTACACCAAGATCTTTCCTTGAGTAGCCACGATCCAAGTTTCGTAATACATATTGGTTATAATCTTTTACTATCCTCATTATCACATCTGAAGTAGATATCCCTTCAGTCCGTTTCGTTTCCTTAAATTTTCCAACAGCCTTAACCTACATAACAGATCATTTGATAACTTTTACTTACTCAGAAACTCTTAGGATCAACAATTTTTAGTATTGTTTGCCTTTAACTAGTATAATTGTATAAACACTAAATTGTCTTTAACAAATAAATTTTATCAATTTATATGTATAAATTTTGAAAGATGTGAGTGCAAACTATATTGATTTATGTGTGTAAATTCTAATAAATATAAGTACAAATTATATATCTTTTGTGGAGTTAAAACCTATTTTGGTCCCTGAAATTTTCGACCGGCTGCTTTAATTTCGACCCCCAAAATTTATAGTTATTCAATTAACACCCCCAAATATTGGATCGTGCCCCACCTTTGCCCCTGTAGTTATCTCCGTTAACGGAGATCTAATATGGCACGTTAAGTTGATAGAGTGTGTATTCACGTGGCACCCAACTTGCCAGAATAGATGTATGATGAGTGAATCAGGCAAAAGTTGAATGAACTCAATTTGCAGCCCTCTTTTTCCAATACGTTCGAGACTTTGATGGATAAATTGAGTTCGTTCAACTTTTGCCACATCATTCACTCGTCACACATTTATTCTGGTAAATTGGATGCCACGTAGATATACACTCTGTCAATTTAACGTGCTACATCATATCTCTGTTAACGGAGATAGCTACAGGGACAAACATGGGACACGATCCAATATTTGGGGGTGTTAATTGGATAACTATAAATTTAGGGGTCGAAATTGAAGCGGATCGAAAATTTCATGGGCTAAAATGGTTTCAACTCATCTTTTGTGTGCAAAATTTTTATAAATACGAGTGCAAATAAATTTGCTGATCATGTAGCATTATTCTTACTTATTTTGTAAAACACGAAAAAACTTAAATATTGAAGGGAAATGTCCTTATACATACAAATTCATAAACATCATTTCCTGCACCACTTGTATCTGCATATCTGTATAGAACATATACAAGAATGTATATTATACATTCATTATAGGCACATGTAATCAAAGATGCAAAGCAATTTTACACCACAAATCCAAAAAAGTACAAAACCACAATTTGAAGAATGGAATTTAATTTCTAATAAGAATCTTACGGAAGAGAGTCATGAGCGACATAGTCAATTCTGTGCTTGTCAAGAAACTCTTGATTGATAACCCAAGGTGCATCTGGAATGACTTCATCCACCCATCTGCTTAAAATACACCTTAAAAATAAATTAAATCATACATATATTTATATAAAAATACATTAATAACTGATTTTAGTGGCTGATTTTAGTGTCCGAATATCATTTTTCTATGAACATTAAAAGTCGCACTTGCAGTGACGAAGAGATTCATAACGTTCATCCTCGGTCATAACGGTTTTTCCTTTGTACTTGTGTGTCACTGCATCGCTACAGCATCCAACTAGAAGGTACGTGTTCGGAAATCTGAAACTCCAAAATGAAATATAATGAGGTAACGAAAGATTAGGTTGCAAAGGATATAAGAAGGAACATTATATTATATGAGAAACTTAACGATTTCTTAGCTTGCTCGAGAGAACGGGCATGGCCGAAGTGGAAGAGATCATAAATTCCATCTGCGTAGACACGAACAGGACGATCCACAGGAGGAGGAGCTGTAGCAGACGCCATACTTGATCTCCTTCATTCACTCGTTTGCCCCTTTAATTTCTCTCTTTCTCCTTTTTGTATTTTTTTTTCCTTAGCTATCACATGCTAAATATGCGACTCTGCGTAACTCTCGTGTCCTATTTTGTTTTTTATTTGTATTAAAAGTTCTCTTTCCAAACTGCCTAACCTAGAATGGTACTTGACTTTAGTTATTGACAAAATAGTTCCCAAAAAATTTTAAAATTTGACAAAATCACCCCTAACATGAAAAGATGACGTCACAATGAACGGAAAATACTAATGTGCCTGTCGGAAGAGAGCTCCGACGGTGACAGAGAGCTCCGGCGATGTTAAAAAGCACCACCAACCCCTCCTCCTTCCCACCACCAACCCATTCTTCTTCTTCTTCGGTGCCGGCGAGGGAGGATGCACGCGAGAGCTGGTCGAGCCGGCACCTTCTTAACCGCGATGCTGGAGAGTGCGGGGTGCGAGGTAGTAGAGGCGGGAGGTTTCGGGGTTACCGTAGATTCTAGCAACGCCGCACTCTTCACGTGGTTTTTCGTCGTCATCGGAAAAGGAGAAGAGAGACAAGTGTTGGTGCTGTTGTGGCTTGGGGATTGGAGAGTTGTGGTTGTGGGAGCTAGCGGCACATGTTGTGGCGGTGGCAGTGGATTTAGGGCGGGTTTTGTTGTGGAAGAGAGGGAAAGAAGAGGGTTTGGAGATATAGTTGGTGGTGGTGGAGGTGGCGCGCGGCAATTGATGCGAGAGGAGAACAGAGATTCAAAAGTGAAGCAGTGGCCATAAGAAAACGTGTCGCCCTCCTCTATTACGGCACAGTGGGTCGTACTCTCTTGCGTCGCCGTCGCAGGCGTCCTGCCTCCCCCGCCAATGCCGGAGAAGAAGAAGAAGACGCCGGAGAATAAGAAGAAGAATGGGTTGGTGGTGGGA
Source organism: Arachis ipaensis (assembly GCF_000816755.2). Lineage (NCBI taxonomy): Eukaryota > Viridiplantae > Streptophyta > Magnoliopsida > Fabales > Fabaceae > Arachis > Arachis ipaensis. The sequence continues at coordinate 1,518,291 of NC_029788.2, read as the reverse complement.
AGAAGAAGGAGGAGGAGGAGGGATTGGTGGTGGTTTTAACGTCGCCGGAGCTCTCTTCAGACGGTCACGTTAGCATTTTTCGTTCACTGTGACATCATCTTTTTATGTTAGGGGTAATTTTGTCAAATTTTAAAATTGTTCGAGAACTATTTTGTCAATAACAAAAGTCAGATACCATTTTGTCAGCGCTAAAATCTTTCGAGTACCGATTTGATATTTACCTCATTCTAACTGCATTACCATTGAAATTTATTACTTTTTTTTATATTTGATCAACTTTAAATATTAAAAACTAAATTTTAAATTTTTAAATTTTAATAATATAAAAATAAAATATTAATTCAAAAAAATAGTTAATATTAATAAAAGATATTAACTCTTAAAGGTGAGAGTCATTCGTGGTCCAAACTGAACATCCACTATAGACATATACATATCGTTTTGAAGTTATAGATGTTAGCTTTCTAACGTTGCTAAAATTGCTTCATTTGGACTTCTATAACTCAAGTTATGCTTGCTGGAATATAAAGAAGTCAGATGACAGCATTTACAAATTTTTTTTGAATGAGTTGCACTTCCTTAGGAGGTTGTTTCCTTTCTTAATTTTCTTGGAGGTTGCTTCCTTTTGCATGCCATCTTTTTTGATTCTATCAGGAACTTTTTTAGTTGTTCTTCTCCTTTGTTATTGCTTAAAATCTTTTACAATTTCATTCACATACCAAAATTTAAAACAACTCCAAAAAATATTGATTAAAGTATAAAAATTTCAATTATAACAAAAAAAATATTAACTTTATTCAAAGAATTAATAAAAAAAAAACTAAACATGCTCAGGAATCACACACCCAAGTTCAACCACGCCATTCAAACTCAATCATATTGCACAAGGCGTTACATGGGAAACAATAAAATAAAAACTGGGAAACAATAAAATAAAAACTGTTCCAACGTGAGGTTTAGGCCTAATCGTGAGGTTTAGATGTCTTTGGGTGTAAGGTCTGACATCTTCTCATGCAGGGATAAAGCCATCCAAATTCTTCATAAAAAGGTGGAATGTGGTACTTACAAGAGACTCCAATATTTATGTTAATAAGGGTTTTAAGTAGGTTTTTAGTAAATTGAAATTCAAATCATACTTAACGATATCAGGATATTTATAAGTGTAGATGTAGAGTCAATAACCACTTTATAAAATAGTTTCACCTTCGACGGTGGATTTGTTACTCCTTTTTGTTAGGGGAGTTATTGAGATTTTTTTTTGTGGATTTGTTACTCCTTTTTGTTAGGGGAGTTATTGAGATTTTTTTTTGGATGAGTTGGAATTAATTACTGATTTGTGCAAGTAGGACTAGGATAGTGTTGCCGTGTTCGACTTCCATGAGATCGAGTAGAGTATTGGTCTGAATAATATCCATTGATTGGCTTTATTCATTTTGAGTCGGATAATGAACAAAAACATGACATATAATAAGATTCACCACAGGAATAAACTAAACGTCGGAGTTAGTAATCATGCTAAACATGAAAAAGATTTAAGCCAGGCCAATGGCTTTCGATTAAGAGGCTCTTGTCCCGCCTAGTTTCCTGAATTTAGTTTCTCTAAAGTGAGTAAGCTGATAAAATAATTAAATAAAAAAGTTAATCACTATTCAATTTGTAATTTTCATAAAATGCATGTTCCACTATATTAATTTAAAAATAATTAATTTCTAACCTTACTACTTTATTAGTTTTCTCATTTTAGAAGATATTCATCTTCCTACTTCTTCATACATTCCTAGTCTTCTTTTGTATGCTCTTGCATGTCATTCTATTTGAGAGTATAAAAGAATACGAATAATATTCAATCTCAAAGGGAGAATCATGAATGGCAATATGAGCCATATTACTTGCAGAAGCTGAATGGTTTGCGATGTGAGTAACTAGTGTTGCAACGGTGGTTGAAACTGCTTATCCTTTAATAAAATTGTGCCAGTCTTACTGATACGTTCTATCAAGACAAATTTGCTTTCAACGAACCAATTTTCTCAACCAAAAAGGGAACTGCAATGGCACTATGGCAGTGATAAGAATAATCGGGATCATAAACAGGACGAGCCTAATCTTGCAGAACACATCACTTAAACATTACAGGAAGCAAGAAACGATTGTACATCATTATTATTGGTTACACCTAATTTCAGAAAACACATCTGTCCTTGAAGCTTGTCCCACAAATCCAATTACCACTAGGCCATGTAAAATTTGTTTCATTTTCTTCTTGAAGGCAAATTTGTGTGCATCGTTTAACAGATTGTAACAGTTAGATTAACACAATTGTATTAACAGATCAGCACAATTACTAGGATGACCTTTCCGAATCTAAATCTAACTATCCAAATTTAGAATTCTGGTGCTAGTAGTTTGAGAACTTGTAATAGTGGCAGATATAAATGTTTTCAACTAATTCAGAAATCCAGACTCAGTGCTAATGATTGACCGAATTCTATAACCAAGTTAACAAATTTTAACTATCACATGTTCACAACTACAAAGCTGAATGACAAACAGAAATACTACCCCATGTTTACAACTGAGAAACAAAATGTATTTGCAGCAACAGGTATGGATATGAAGACTCAAACGTAAAATATGATTCACGGAATTACATGGCACCAATTCAAAGTGCTAAGCACAAGTCCAGAACAAAAAATATATATATATATATATATAAACACAGGATTATCAATAAAGACTATACCTCACAAAATGTAACATATTCCTACTTCTGGTTGAGGTGAAACCTGAACTTCCTCCAAAAGTCATACCAACTTCTTTCAACCACCTAACCCCGGGAAAACATTATTTGTTTCTTCTCTGTTCTATTTCCTTTCTTTTCAGGGAATTACAACTCAAATTCATCCTCAAGCTTGAGTGCCTCCGCGGCCGCTTCCTCCTCTTCATCATCAATAACGAAATACGGATTGTGAGCCTCCGGCTTGAACTTGTATCCAGTAAACAAATAGAAACCAAGTGTGGCCAGCTCGGCGGCGACGACGCTGGTCCAAGAATACCGATAGGAGGTGATGGTCTCGAGCGCGTAAACCACAACCCTGGTGAAGTAAATGTAACAGATTACAACCACATAGTAATGTCTGAACAAGGTCAATTTCATCAAATTGACGGCAGCCTTGCCGTCGGTCCGGGCCGCCTCGCGGAGGTTCTTGATAGACCACACAATAGGGAAGAGAACAGCGCAGCAGCAAACAACATCGACCAGCAAGAACACCTGCTTCCATGTGATCCAGTCATGTCCATAAGGCCCGCTCTCATCAACAACAACCTGAGCAATATTGGCAATAACCTGAAGGGGAATAACAATCATCAAGACCTTCTTCTCCTTGTCCTGAAGATAAGGCTTGATGAAGGACCAACCAGTGCCAATCAAGACAATAAGAGTGAAGAGTGAAATCCCCTTCAAGAAGCTAAAGATGTAAAACAGCACATCCCAGCCGTGAGCGCTCCCAGTGCGCTTGATGTACGACTTATCCTCAGCCTCGCAAAGGAGGTTCAGACCTTTCAAGATCACTACCGCCAGCATGAAGTAATGGATGCGGAAGGCGGTTAATCGCTTCCGGTAGAGGACGACGATCCATACAACAGCGATGGAGAAATAAACAAGAGAGAAGAGAAAGTAAACCCTAGGGAGAACGGTGCGGCCGGCGGAGAGATAGTCGCGGATGCCGGTCTTGCCATCGAGGTTGTACATGGCGGATCGGACGTTCATGGAGACCTTGAGCTGCTGCGGGTGACAGTTGGCGAAGACGAGGTTGTACTGGTCGGAGTCGGTCTCGTTGTAGACGGTGGTGAAAGAATCTTTGCCATTGAGGGAGTTGAAGGTGTAAACGGTCTTGACGAGATCGGACTGGAGGGCGCAGCGGATCTCACCGTCCTCGAGCTGCTGGAACACGTGGAGCCAGGAGTCGAGGGTGCATAGAAAGAAGCCAACGATGGAGAGGTCGAGGTTGGAGTTGGAGAGAGAGATCTTGGAGACGGAGAGCTCGAGGCGGCCCGTGTGGGTGAAGCCGAACTGGTCGAAGGGGATGATTGCGCGCTCGTCGTTTCGGATCTCCGAAGAGCGGATCTCGGCCAGGGAGGGGGTTGAGAAGAGAAGGAGGACGAAGACGGCGAGGGTACGGGCCCACAGAGGCGAAGAAGAATAAGACCCCATCGTCGTCGATGAAGCCTGAAGGTTGTTGTTGTGGTTGGAGGCTGGGGGGTTTGGGTTCGGAGCTTTATCAGATCTGCGACACGCTTTGTTTGTGACTTTTTGGTAATGTGGGAAAGAACTGGTGTGCTACCGTACCCACGATAGGACACAGACGGAGAGACCAAACAAGTCGACTTGAAATTGTCAGCATACCAGAATACACGAAGCACAATTTATTTTTTGCACTAATGATAAATATTTTATTAAAATGAATTAATATCCCAAATTAATCCCAGCAATGTTCGTATTTTGACATATTAGTTTTAAATTAAAAAAAAAATAGTTTGACAATTTGTCCCGAATTATATAGTTTATGTTTAACAAAAATATTATTCGTATATCAAAATCAATCATTAAAATCAATCACTAATGTATTTGTGTATATATATATGGTTTGATTATTTTTAATGTATATTTATATTCCAACATGTATTTTATACTGGTGGCCGACACTAATTTTGGTGAGGGGGACTAAGGACTCGCTGACGAAGGTGGTGACGGGATCGAATTTCTAGAGCGACGGGATAGTACCTGTAAAGACATTCCGACGCTCAAGTCATAATGGATCTAAGAAGTATAAATGAGAATTAGGAATGTGTAACGTACTTGAGGGAGTCCCTGATTCCCTTTATATGCTAAGATAAGGAGTATTTGGATTTGAATGTTAGTTAGAAGTTTGTGGTCCCCTGGCCAATATTCTAGGCCGTGGAAGGGCCCTGGGCCCGGGAGGCCGGGTCGAGCGCTCGACCGTTTTGGAGACCCGCTTGTTAGGTCCAAAACAATTGCCACCGCAGTGAGATGGTATGCTTACTTAGTCTTGTCGCTGGATGAGCTCGTTTTCTCGTGTTATCGAAAGGGAGAAGATGAAGTCTCGTGATTTTGGCCAAGATCGGGGATCCATGTGCGTTCAAGCCGTTTGGCCGCTGCGCTTCTTCAAAAGGATTTTCGTCCGTTGCGATTTCTAATGCGTCATAATTATGCTTAGTGAGAGGAGAGAAGTTTACTCTTTGTTTTCCTTTTTTCCCTCCGCCCCTTTGTGATTTCTTTTTGAAATTGGGGGGAGGGGGTATTTATCTTCATGACACTGTACTTCGTTTGGGTTTGCTTCACACTTAGTGGGTTCATATTGTTGCATCTTCCTGTGCGTTGTAATTCCTTTTTTATCGCTCGCTCTTTGAGAATTAGGTTGGTATTTTTTCACTGCACTGTTTGTTTTATTTTGCTTTTGCATTTTCATTGTTTACTTGCTTCGTAGAGGTGGTAGGGAGATAGGTGGATGTCATTGTGTTAGTATAGTCTTTAGGAATATATGATCTGATAGTTGCTTGATTTGTAGCTTTTGACATATGTAGGAAATTTTTTCTATTTATGTTTCTGGGTAGTGGGCTGACAATGGTACACCTATTTAAATATAGGTATGGTGCGGTAGATGGAAGTTCAGGGGAACCTGGGCCCTATCTTCCCGGCAAGGGGTATGCCGAGTCGTTACCATTGGGTAACGTCCGATGTGTCGGGTACGCCCTCTCAGTTGGGCAAGAGGGACCTCCAAAGGATCCAGGATCAAAGGGTCGTGTTGGGAGGTGGAGTAGTATGAGCTGGTACTGCCGACGAGAATGAGAGGATTTGCTACCTGATGCGGGTCAAACATCGGTTTAGAATTTCTCAAAAAGAATTGCTTCGTCAGTAGTATAGTTCCAAACCAACAAATGATCCTAATCAAAGTTTAAAAGGTTGTCACAATACAAATCAAAATAACCGAGAGTAGAATTCATGGTCGTTCTCCTTAAGAATTGCAATCGAGTGCTCAATTATTGGCTATGAGATATCGAGGATTTTGATTAAACTAAACGAAAATATAAATAACAAGAAATTAAGACAATTAAGGAATTTAACTAAGAAAGATCTTGGCAAGGGTTGATGGTTAAGGATCATTATCCTTATTACTAACAACAACATGATAATTACAAAGAGTAATCCCACTTCGTCATCTCCAACATCGAAAAAAAGTTAAATGGGCTTAATTTAATCCTAATATATAAGTCCTAATCAACTTACTAATTGAATTAGCAAAAGATTAGCATTAATAGAAACAAGACTAATTAAAATCTCCAAATTATTAATCAAATTGGATATTAGTAACTCAAGGTCGCACAGGTTACCGACCCAAGTCAAGAATACAAAAATCAACTCTAAAACTAAAAAGAGCATTTCATCAAATACTTAGGATGTATAAAAATAAAACATAACAATTCACAAGAATAATAAAATCTAAAACTATCAAAACAAGATAACAATAATAGTAACTAAAGCAAACATCAAAAGATATGAAAACATAAACTTGCATTAAATAGAAGTGAAATTCAACAATTATTTATAAACTAAAATAAACAAAATAAAAAAATTAACAAGAAAAACTAGGCAAATTGAAACAATAAAACAAGAAAATGTAAAAAGAATTATTTAATAATAAGAATTAAAATCTACATCTAAGAGAATTTAGCCTAAAACTATCCTAAATTCTAGAGAAAAAAGAGAATTTCTCTCTAGAATTCTATCTTAAAACATGATTGTAAAACTATTCTCTTTACTTTTCTTGATCCTCCTTAAAAATTGCATCAAATACTTCATAAATAAATTGAATTAGACCTAAAAAAATCCTAAAATCGTAACCCACATATTTACTTAAATAAATTACGTACCCATAGTCATGCGTATGCGTATGCATAAGGATACGTACGCTCAAATTAACTATCTTCCAAAAGTTAACATCCACTGAATACAAGACGAAAGTCTTAAAATGTTCTTTAAGTTTTCGTTTCAAACAAAAATAAATCAAGTATGATTCAATCTTTTTTTTTGGTCGATATGATTCAATCTTTTTTGTCATACACTTTTACATTTCATGAATTAGGTGATCATATTGGATCAGGCCGGTCAACCATCGGAATTGGACCCAAGGGGCAAGGGACATGTCCGGAACAATTCGTATCAAACCTCAAACAAAATAAATAAAATAAAGTGACAATTAGCTTCTTGAATATTTTGACTCGCACTAATTAATTCTTAAAAAAAGTATTAATTTGATCTTTTAAGATAATAAACAGTAGATACATGATGTTCTTCTATCAATTTATCAACTAAAATTTAACGGTAATCCTTATATGTACCGTTAATTACTTTGACGTGTCTATCTATAAAAAGATAATCATGTAAATAACAATATTTGGAGTGAAACTTCACTTATTTTAATAGGATTTGTGATAAATAAAGAACAGTTGATAAATGATATATAAAAACTCAAAAGATAATAAATGTTTCACTATTCAAAACTACATCGTTTTCCTATTCATGTGACAGGAACGAGACATGCACCATTGTAAATAATAAAATATATGGATAATTCTATTTTATTTAGGACTATTCATTGATAGAAGGACATACATATCCACCGTTTACTATCTTAGAGGATATAATTAGTACTTTTTTTTTTCAATGTCTAATTAGTCCAAAGTCAACATCTTCGAAGATCTAATTGTTACTTTACTCAAATAAATAATTAAGAGTAAATGATAAATACATCCCTGATTTTTTATCTCGAAAATAAATAAGTTATTGACTAATTAAAAATATAAAAACGTCCATTACTTTTTAAAATGCGAAACATCTAAGTCCCTCTGAAGAATCGATTTGTCTTTAGATATTTCGAATGAAATAACTTAAATGTCTTATATTTTAAAAGGTTAGGAATAATTTTGTATTTTAAATTAATTAAAAACTTATGTGTCTTTAAATTAAAAAAATTAGGAATCTATTTATTTTTTTTCGTAAAAAGAGATTGATGTGCCATGATAATGAAATAAAAATTAAACCAAGTCGAAAATATATTTTTAAATTAAAACAATAAAAACACTTTAAAAAATTAAAAACTTAACAAAATAAGAGAATATTATGTATATTTTAAAAAAATTTGTTTCTAATGTTATTTTTAACATTTATTTTTTTATTTAAGTATTTAATATTTTAAAATTATCTTAATGTTATCATGTTGTTAGTAATATATTAATAGAGGTGAAGATAGGATAACATTGAGACAATTTTTAAAATGTTAGGGACTTAAATATAATAAAAGCGTTAGAGACAAAAACGATATATTTTTTTTAAAGAATTACGAAATCAAATAAAATAAGAGTAAATTATTCTTAATTACATCTAAGTAAATTATTCTTAAATTATTCAACTATTTTTAA
>NC_029788.2:1490320-1509707 GCF_000816755.2 Arachis ipaensis | reverse complement strand
TTACTCTTAATTTTATTAACATATCATTAATATTAAGATAATATTAAAAAATAATTTTAAAATATTAAAAATTTAAATAAAATAATTTAAATATTAAAAATAATTTTTATTTTAAATCATAAAAATAAAAACAATAATTTATTCTTTAGAAAAACGACAAATGGTGCCACGAAGCCATGGCCCATGGCTGCAAAGTAAAAGCCAAAAGTTCCATCCAATGCCAATAAATAATGCTGATAAATCTTATCGTGCACAACGTCGGCTACTACTATTCTACAAGAACCAAAAGGATCATGGTTGACAACTTGACATACAGAATGATTTTTTTTAACCCTTATTTCGTTGGCACTTTTTACTTTTTAGTTTTTAGACAACAAAACAGATAATTAACTTTTTTCCGGGTAAATTCGTAAAAAAAATGTACCCAAAGGAATTAGCTGTCGACTAAAATAATAAAAAGTGAAAAAATTTAAAATTGACAAATAAGTTTTAAAAAGTCATATTAATTTGACAAAATTGGTAGAATATGAAAAATATATTCTAAAGTAATAAATGACTCTAGATATTAAATTTTGAAATTCTTTTAAGTATATTTAGAAAAATTAGATCATTCTATTTTTTAATAAATGACTCTAGGTATTAATTCTCTCTGTTTCAACTATTACTACTGAGAGATCTTTTTCAGCGATAAATATTGTGAAGAATAACTCATAAACAAAATAAAAGGTTAATTTTTTGCTAATTATCTTTTAATTATATTGAAAAAAAATTGCTAAAAAATTTGATACAGATTCTATTATCGATAAGCTTTATGATACGAATAATCGACCGGCCACTTCGTTTTTAATATTATATATGTTATTGGCCCTTCACAATAATATTTTTGGATCCGTCCTGACTTCAAGTGTTTATAATATAGTCTAGATGATTATGGTGTATTTACTCATAAGTAAAAAGATTCTTTATATTTATAAACAATTCAAACACTTTAGCACCAATTTAGTCACACTCCAAAAATAACTAAAACATAAGAGCACAACACAAATAACAACTCTGCACTTGCTTCATCGGAGGATGCTAATACTCTGTTCCAAGTTGAATACTTCAATGGCATTGTTGCTGACTTGTTTATCTGCTGGAAGAGAAGGAACCAGAAGCCTCCTGTTGTCTTCTAACTCTCCGCTGCTGCACCTATCCCAAGCAGGTATCCCATGTTACCGCCGCACTGGAGTTCGAGGTGGTAGCAGCGATATCCACCCTACTGTTAAGTTCTTTGAATATTTCCTTTATAAAATTACTTCCATAATTATTTTAGATTGAACATATATAATTATTAGAATTTTAAAAATTTAATTATTTAAAATTAAATTAAATAAATAGTAAAATATAAAATAATATTAAATTAAATAAATAAAAATATCTAACTTTTTATATTTGAACTTAAAGATAAAGAGAATATTGTTTATTGAACTTATTAGATACTTTAAGTCATAGTAAAGTATTTAAGTCAATTAAACTATTTTTTATCTTTTGAAAAAGTACTACTAAATTTTTTATAAAAAGTTTGGGGGCCATGGCCCCCTCTTGTCTGAACTAAGCTCCACCACTGGTCCAGGATAACAATAAAGATATTTTGCGACCTACAAATTCAATCCAACAGAATACATAATTGAATAAAATATACATTATATATATTCTGTTAGACTGAATTTATAAACAGTAAAACGTTTTTATTATTATCATAAGTTAAAGTGTAAGAGTGATTTAATATTCTTTATTTTTTAATATCGTTCATTAGAATTGCAGATTCAGCATCATACTCATACATTCATATTGATCCTCTGCTGCCAGATTGATTCGGAGGTTGGTTTGGAGAGCGTGAAAGATATAGCTGCAGTTGATGGAGTTGACTGCGTCATGTTAGGCCCGTTGGGTCCGGGTCTGAGCCCAGATAAGCTGAGGACGGCGGAAGATGCCGTTTTGGAGTTGAAGGCTTCCCGTGGGCCTGGGAAAGGCCCGCATCTAGCGGGGTTTCCTAGCTATCGGAATCTGCAAGAGGGTAGTGTTGAGCTCAAGAAGCGTGGGTACCATTTGGTTTGTGGATCTACGGATGTCACGTTGTTTAGAGACGCCGCGCTAGCTTCCGTTAACAGCTTCAAGAGCTCAACTTCCGGGAGCTAGTATTGAAACTTGAAAGTATTGTTAGGACTTAGAAGGCTCATGGTGTCTATGCCCGGCTCCTAATGCAGTTTCTAAAGTTCCAGTAGTTTTATTTTAGTCTTAAAATAAAAAGTATTAAACATACTATTTCAATTCTTACAAATTTTTAAATGAATTTAACATTATCTCATTGTTAAATTTAAAATCAATTATATATTCAAGAGTCAATAATATTTAATTTCAAAAGATCAGACTCCTGCTATAAATAACTACTTAGTGGACTTATTAATATATATAGTCTCGTATAAACCTTTTTACAAGATAAGGTCATTTTTTTTCTGAAGTTGTTCTAACGAGTGAATAAATGTAAAAAGAAAAGGATAACGATGAGCAGATCAAGGTGCAATTGATTCAATTATTCAATAATCTATTTTATAAGCACAACTAGAGCACATATATGCAATTTGTAATAGTGTCAATTGAGCCCAAAATCTTAGGGCTGGTCCTAAGCCCTCCAAAATAATTCTAGTCTACAGCTCCAAAATTACAAAATCATATTTTGTAAGTCCTGGCCCTATTTAAGTCCTCCCAATAAAAATTAAAACAGGGCTGGCTCTACAAGCCCTAAAAACCCCAAATTATGGGAAATTCGACTTTAATTTTGCCTATTCTTCGTTCCTAATACAAATTGTTCAAAGAATTATCTCTACAATCCACATTACTCCGTGCTATACTAATTACTTTCCTTTAGTTTTTGTTTTTTTTCTTTCTTTTAATATTGCAAAATGATAATATTGGATGAAAACATATCTTAATGTTAAATGTTTGTCGCTATATATTGCGTTCAATGAAAAAATGAATCACCAATTTTTCTTTTGTCGCTATATATCATTTATGTGAATAGCAAGCAGCCAAGCAATCATTTCACTGGATCTATGCAAAACGATAATATATAATGGACTAATATTAAAAATATTAAAAATATAATATAAAATGTGCTCTACATTATTGTTGTACAGTTTCCATTCTTTCAAATCATGGATCTATATATTTAGAACGAGGATTATAAGTTTGATAAAAGTAATAAAAGAAAGATTTGCCAGCCATTATAGTTTATCTTGTACAGTTTTCGTTTCTTTTAATATGATTAATGTACATTATTAACATTTATTTTTTAATTTTTTTTATTTTTTACACATAAAAATAACAAAAGGATAAAACAAACTAAATAATTTTTAATAAGTTTTATGTGTGTTGTTGAAATAGAGAATGTAAAAAAAAAAAAAATTAGGTGGCCCGTGGATTAGCCCTAGAACTTTTAGCCTATGAGAACTTTTGGCCCTAAGGACTTTTTAAAAATTTGACCCTATTAACTATAGGGCTTTTTATTCTTCTGGCCCTATAAAATAGGGCCAAAACCCTGTAGGACCAACCATATTGACACTTCTAGCAATTTGTAATATCCTCATTGTCAACTCTATTTTATAGGATTATTAAAGGTAAAATTACGAAAGCAAAATAACGGACATATTTTGTTGATTAATTATAGAAAGCAAAATAAGGCACTCACATGGTTAATTACAGGGTTTATAAACTCATACATTTACATGAATAATGTTAGAGAGACAAAAAAAAATAGTCAATTAATGAATGCTAAATATTATGACTATTATGACTATTTTTGACTAATTTTCTTTAGTTACCAAATATTTTTGCATTTACATCATATCCACTCAAAATATTCTCAACATTACACTTCTTTTAAGTAGTCTACTTCTATTTTGCCACCTGCGACCGCCCAACACTACAAATACCTTCCTAATTAGCATCACAACCCTATAACAAAATATAATTATTTGTATAAAAAATGGATTTTTTTTATATAAGAACTTTTTAACTGCCAATAATTTTGACTATAACAACAAGCGAAAATTCTGGCAAACTAAAATCAAAAGAAAAACGTGGAAGTCAAAAGGTAATTTGGTGTCTTTTCTTGCACATTAAAGATTTGTTGATTGACCATTAAAATTAACTAGAGGACATAGATGTGAAATTTAAAGAACAAGCTAAAAAAATGTGGGATTGAAAGTCCAAAAAAGATGTAGATGTTAAAATTGGGGGTCAAAATTTTTTATAGTCAAAATAAAATGATGATCTGAAATTTCAACTAATAAAACTAGATTACCACGTAAATTCATAAAATTTTCAGTTTCAGTGACGCAGCGAAAAAATAGAATGTAAATGTATGTAAGTATTAGAAGTTAGCTTTTAATTTGCTTGCTTTTGTTTATTTAATTTATTTTTTTTATTTTATTTGAATTTTATTGTTATTTTGCTTTGATCAATATTTTTATATTTTATTATTTTATTTATTTATTTATTTATATATATTTTTTTATAAGTCTGCCACTAGTAATTTCGACATAAATTACTTTGATACCATAATTAAGTAATTTTTAGATCAAATTCACTATTTTTCTGAAGAGTCGTATCTGCTTTCCGATACTTGAAATCTTAATTAATACAAGCTCGTTTCGACACCGCCTATCAAAATCGGCCAAAAAATAAGTAAAAGAATAACTAATATATATAATCCAACACCTAAACACTGTATACCTTCTAGAGCCAACCGGAACATTTACCATCCATTATTAATCATCCATGTCTTCTATCATTTTAATCTGCTTCCTGAATTCCACGTTCTCCTCTCAAGTTCCTAAATTCTGTAGGACATATAATCTACACTCTAAGACATTTGTTACTTTATTTGTTTTTGCATCCGATCAAAATGCGATAATGATAGTCACAAATAGTTAGTTCTGTAGATGGCACAACCTTCTCCAGCATGTCAAAAGTCACTTCTTAGTTCTTACTTAGCCACCCTTTTCTCTTATTAGACCGGTCCATATGTGATCTTTAAGTAGGAGTGACAAACGGAGAAGTTTGTACTATTCCATCTCGTCTCGCCAAAAATCCGCATATAATATAAGCTCATAGCCTACTCCACGTATATCCCATAATAACTAGTATATTTTAAAAAACATTTTCATAATATTATCTTTCTAAAAATTGTAATAGGAGCAATGGCATTTTTCGATTTACAATACCATGTATGTATTTGGTGAAAATCTTAATGATTGATTGCACAATGAAGTGCTTTCAAGTTTCAACTAAGCCTCTTAATCATTCAAATGAATCACCGTAGAAATAACGCTAAAGTTTAAAGAAGTTACATATACAAGTTTTAAAAACATAAAGAACTATCACTTGGCTATCATTAATTCAATTTGTTTAGTCTAATTTTTTTAGTCTAATAATTTGACAATATACTTTATCCCATACTTTTAAATATTGATAACTAACTAATGATAAAAAATTAAATTCTGATAGTTCTCTATCATTCTTCTCTAAGTTTTGTTTCAACTTTTGTTTGGTAACTCAGACTCGTGAAATTTAGAGAGTGCCTTCTCAAACTGAGTCCACTTTTGCTCTAGTGTCCCAACGAAACCAACAGAAAACCTTATAAGACCCGGTGAGATGCCGGCGCGTCGCCGCGCCTCCTCATCCATTTCACTGCTTGTGCTACTGCCAGAGCAGGACATGAGGGTCTCATAATATCCCAAGCTAACAGCCATGAGACCAAACTGAGCGGAATTCTGCAAGTAGTGCATTAACTTGTTGGCCCTATCCTCTGTCTCCATGTCTATGCAGAGAAGCCCACCAAAACCATAGTCCTTGTTGGCTATGGATTTCAACAGTTGGTGGTGAGGGTGGTCCTCAAGGCCAGGGTAGATCACCTTGATTCCAAGATTCTTGAGCCTTGTGGCGTACACCAATGCACGATTGCAGTGTTCTTTCATCCTAAGGCTCAAGTGTGGTAGTCTCTCTGAGATTTCAAAGGCCACCTTTGCATTCATGGTTGGGCCTAGCAACATTAGGGGCCCGTCATGCAGATCCATCATTTTATTCAATAGGCTTTCGGATCCACATACAGCACCTGTATTTCCGTAGTCAGAATCAAAATTGGATAAGATAGGGTATGAAATTGTTTTCTTTGCTTTTTATCTTCAAGGAATTATTAATAAAAAAAATTAAGAATATAGTAGAAATTCAGATACAGTTAACTTCATATGAAGTTTATAATTGATGGCAGTTAAAATCAATCAAATTATTTAATAGTTTTCAATTATCAACTTTACATAAAGTAAACTGTATATGAATTTTTACCTAAAAATATTGTAAACAATAAGATAGAGTAGTTTTAAAATTTTCACCATAAAATACGAGGAAGATGATGTAAGATGAATTAATTAAAAAGGAAAAGTTTAGGAGGCCAGCAACTTTGTTAAATTCTGGCGAGCATATATAAAGACAACACGATAAAAATAAAAAATAATTAAGAAAATGAATGAAAATTTCTAATCATTTTTTTACTTTTTTTTTTTTTTTACCAAATATATGAGACTCGAACCCGTAACCTCTTAATTGAATATAGAGATATTATGTCATTTGAGCTATTATCCATTGACAATTATTTTTCTACTTTCCACCCCATTGAAAACAGAAATTTAATAAAACTATAGAGATAGGAACTTACCTCAAACAGATAAACGGTGTCGATTATCAGTAAAATTATAGTATAATGCTTGAATTTAAAAAAATTGTACATGCCTCTGATTTTAATATTTTCAAAAGCATGATAAATTTTTTTATTGCATATGAAGTATTTATTTTTCTTTTACTTCAAACATTGAATTAGAAGAAAATATAAAATAAAATAATATACATATATATTGGAAGAATAAAATATTTAATCGATTATATGTATTAAATTTTAATTATTAAAAAACATCTTTAAAAAAAAAAAAAAATTTTTGACACCTTTATCTCTAAAAATTATTATTCCCAAGAGTTTCTCACAAAAAATAACAAAAAAAAGGTTATCAATAAACAAACCTGCAATTATGTCAGCAGCACCGCTGATAAACTTTGTGATACTGTGAACGACGACGTCAGCTCCGAGACGAGCGGGGGAGAGAACCATGGGAGAGAAGGTGTTATCAACCACAACAGTCAAACCGTGTCTATGTCCCAATGCACTTAGTTCTGGGGTGTTAGCGACCTTAAGGGTAGGGTTGGCAACCGATTCAAAATACAACACTTTCGTTTTCCCTTCAACGATGGCACTCTCCACAGCCTCCATATCATCGATGTCTACGAACGTGGACGTTATATTACACGCCTTGGGAAAGAAGTTCGCAAGGAGTGCATGGGTCCCACCATAGAGTGCTGTGGAGGCCACCACGTGTCCCCCGGTCCCACACAGCTGGAGGAGCACCGACGATATGGCGGACATCCCGCTGGATGTGCAGTAAGCGGCCTCCGTGCCTTCTAGGGCGGCCATCTGACGGCCTAGATTTAGCACCGTGGGGTTGAAGTGACGGCTGTAGATGAAGAAGTCGCGGTCGGGACCTAGCTCGCCGGCGAACATGCGTTTCATTGTCTCAGGCTCCATCACCGTAAATGTCGCTGATGCCTCAATGGACATGTTTACACCGCCGTGTTCTCCGAATTCGTGACGCGTGCTTGCCAATGCTGCGGCTGGGTCGGTGAACATGGATGCTTTCTTTGTGCACGTGTGAGCTGCAGCGTCAGCCATGTTTAGGGTAGAAAAATATTTAGCTGGAAATTGAAACGAGAGAGAAATTGGTGAGGGAGGAAACAGGATCAAACCACCGCTATTTATCTTCTTCTTCGTCTTGTTCGTTATGGAGATCTCAATTGTTGATTCGTAATTTGGGGTGTTTAATTTGCCTAAAAAATATGGGATGTTAATTCGTTAGGAAATGGGTGAATATGGATGTAATATTTGTCTCGTCCCATGCATGGAATGTATTTGAAATCTGAACATTTATATCCTCCAAATCTTCCGTTTATTTGAACATGGAAAAGTATGAGAAACCAGTATATATTTTATATAATGTATATGATGGGTTTTAATTGAAATTAGAATGTATACAATAAGGTTAAATTAAAATTTGAATTAAATTAAAATTTGAATCAAATCATGATTTTCGTCGGTTATAAAATTAAATTAGAATTATCTAATTAAATTAGAGACAATTAATTAATTTTAAATAGTTTTCAATTTAAAATTTAAATCAAATCATGATTCCTGTTATGAAATTAAATTAGGATTACCTTCCTCCCGTCAATTATAGAATTAAATTAGAATTACCTAATTAAATTAGAGACAATTAATTAATTTTGAGTAGTTTTCAATTTAAAAATTGAATCAAATCATGATTCATGTTATGAAATCAAATTAAGAACATAAATCACAAAAAATGTTTTTGAATTACCCTCGAATTTAATGTCAAAAGTTTGCGGCGGATTTAGAGAAGAGAATTTACCAGGCGGATCATTTTTTAAAAATAAAAACAAAAAATATTTTCACAACACCTACTAACCATTTATATTTCTTTCGAATATACACAAGTTGTTCAAATTAGACATGTAAAAAAAAAAAAAAAAGAAACCAAAAATTTTCCAAGAAGATGGCGACAATTATATATTAAAAGAATGTTGGGCGGGCACGGAAGCTGTGATGGAAGCTTTTGGAAACCATGAAACCGAAACCCAGGCAGAGTGCCCAAATCCCCATGTCCATGGCTTTCCTCAGTACTTCCAAATCCATTTCCAAGTGTATGGCGGCTTCTTCTATTTCTGGATTAGCTCCATCATCAGCACGAAGCTCTGCCTCCTCTGGAATGTCCTCTAACTTTGACTTCTTCTTGATCATATTTTTGTTGTTACAAACCGTCTTAGCAGATTTTGTTGCAATAGCAACCTTATTGTCCAAAGAAACCCAAATCTCCGCCCCTAAAATTGAAGGGATCACCTCGCACTTGTCCTCTCCTATCCTTATAGCCCCTTTCAACAGCTTGGTTTTCCCATCGAAGAGTTGAAACCTCATAACGTTGGTCGTGGCTCGCACATTCTGCTTGCTTGCGTATACAAATTCGTGATTGGGAAGCCGTATCCTACGGAGAGAAAAGGCGGGGTGAGGATTGAGGAGGAGAGTGAGGAAATCGGGTTCATGGTCTTGGAATTCGAACAGTGAAGGGTGAACGCGAACATAGAAAGCTGTGATTGTGAATGGATCTGAATGTTGCGGATCCTTTGAAACTGGTGGGTAATCCGGTGACCTACACATAGTGATGAAAGATTGCTGGATGAGTTTGAAGTTAGAAGAGTAAGAGATGGCGGGGGTGGTGTTTATATATTGGAAAAGAATAANNGATATTTTTATTAAACACATTTATAAAGATATTTTTATTAAATATAATTATAAATAAAAGTTGGTAGAAATTGACAAAAATACTGTTGTTAATGTAGCGAGATTGATATCTATTTGTTTTTGCCTTTTTGGGTTTGGTTGTTGGTTTACTGTGGTGTCGGCTATGAGCACCATGTTTTTAAG
The DNA here is from genome assembly GCF_000816755.2 of Arachis ipaensis. Taxonomy (NCBI): domain Eukaryota; kingdom Viridiplantae; phylum Streptophyta; class Magnoliopsida; order Fabales; family Fabaceae; genus Arachis; species Arachis ipaensis. The sequence continues at coordinate 1,500,064 of NC_029788.2, read as the reverse complement.
ACCCATCGCCCATAGGGCTTTGGGGGTCAGTCCATGGTTTTGTTTGTTTTGTCTGGAAGAGTTGATTCTGCTCAGTTTTCCAGCAAAGTGGAAACTCGCCAAGCACACGGATTTTTCAATTTTCAATTGGTGATATATTATTATTTTTTTATAGACTTGATAACATATTATTAATTAATAATAAATTTTTGAAATTTATTTCTCGTTAATATTTTTTGAAATTATTTTTATCAATAATTTAAACTTTTAAATACCGTTTTAGTAGTTTATTTATATTATATTATCTATTTAGTTACTTAATATCCTAAAAAATTATTTTATCCTATGAAAGTGGTTCGTTTTTTTTTTTACCAAAGATAGGAGACTCGAACTCGCAACTTCTTAATTGAATATGAAGAGATTATGTCATTTGAGATATAACTCATTTACTATGAAAATGATTCATTAGATCGAGATTGAGGACTATAATTTATCTGTTATAATTTGGATATCATTTTAAGTTTGGATTCTAAACGATTCTCTGAATATTATAGATTCGTTACAAATCTAGTAATCATTCTCATTATTATGAATCAATAATTACTCATGACCGACGACTAAGGATCAATAGTTTTACATTATATTCTACTTATCTAAAGAACTACTCACACTAGTAGAGCTATGTTTTTTAGATTAAGATGTTGAAATTTTTATGAGATTATCCATTTTAAATCGCTAAAAAAAAAATACTTGAATGCAAAAGCGTATTTTTGAATTCATAAATATGAATCATAATCGAAAGAATTTGAATCTTGTGATTCTTTCGATCTTTCTCAATCAAAGTCTTCTGTATTTCTAAGCGGCTAAATTGCAACTTCTCTAATGAGAAAAGAGTTGCTGAGACAGCTTTGGTATATTGGAAACCGAAACCCTCAAGGCACTATTTATATTTGAGTATGGCACCCATTAAACCCTACAATCCAAATAAAATAGTATCTAAAGTCCAAAAGATAATATATCTAAAATCCAAAAGATAATTATCTAAAGAACAAAAGATAATATCCGGTTTTATTCTCATTTAATTCCAAACCAAAAGTAATTATGACTTATTCAATTTAACATTTATAGCAATAAATGAGATCTCCTTTATATAAGTCATTTAATTTGAAATAGTATAATTTGTGATTATAATTAATATATGTATTGCCACAAATAAATTAGAAAATTAAAAAATTTCTTAACAATCTCCTACTTGGGCTATACATATATTCTTTCTTGAGATAATCACATCTTATAAACTTTATGCATGCATCTGAATGCTATTTCCCTTATTACTTTAACAATCAGGTCCGTCTCATATATTAGATATGGAACTACCGCAACTTTTATCACATTAATATCGTGACTCAACCACGACAATCACCATCCTAATATACTTAACGACATAGATCAAATTTGAATGAGTAATATGGAAATTACATGCCAAATGATCTCATGTATGTTTATTTCCAACTGGTCCAACTTTAAAATTTTATGGAGATTAAACACAAAACAAATATTACAAAATGAACATTTCACATAATATGAAATAAACCATCAACTTAATTCTGCAGAAAAACAATTCAATATCTGTCATAGGACATATAACATAAAATAAACTCCCACTAAACCAAGGCATCACAAATATTGACACTCATTCGAGCAGTGTACTCATGAAAGACTTTAGGGATCAATCCCTTGGTAATGGGTCTGCTAGCATATACTCTGTTCCTATATGTTCTATGGAAGTCTGTTTTTCTTAAACTTTCTCCTTTACAACTAAGAACTTGATGTCTGTATACTTCGATTTTGTCAAGCTCTTATTGTTGTTGGAGTATAGTACTGCTGACTTATTGTCACAAAATATCTTTAGTGACCTTTCAATGTCATCTACTATACGAAGCTCAATGATAAATTTTCGCAACCATATGCCATGAAATTGAAATTAGAGTACCCAATGATCTCCAAATTTTTCTGATTTCCGATAAGTAAGCATGTAATCTTTTTTTCTCTTTAAATAACGCATTACGCGTTTAACAGCTATCCAATGATATATGCCAGGATTGCTCAAGAATCTACCCAACATTCTCACTATAAATGATATATCAAGATGTGTGCAGACTTGAGCATACATTAAATTTTCTAGTGCTGATGCATAAGGTTTATCATGCATTGTTGTCTTCTCAAGATCATTTGGGCATTGCTTGAGACTAAACTTGTCTCCTTTAACTACGGGTGTGTCTATTGGTCTACAACTTTCTATGACATATCTACTTAAAATCTTTTTTATATAGTTCTTTTGTGATAATCCAAGAATACATTGAGAACGATCTCTTAGTATCTCGATTCCTAATACAAAAGAGGCATCACCAAAATCTTTCATTTCGAATTTGTTCGATAGAAATTTCTTAGTTTCATGCGACAATCCTATATCGTTACTGGCAAGTAGAATGTCATCAACATATAAGACAAAAAATATGTATTTACTCCCACTAAACTTGTGGTATACACATTTATCTATGATATTTACCTCAAAACTATATGAGGTAATGACTTGTTTAAACTTGTGATACCATTGACGGGAAGCTTGTTTGAGACCATAGATGAATTTTCTTCTTTCTCTGTTGGATCTCCTTCATGACACTTCTTGAGGTTGTTGAGTTTGCTGTATGGATTGGAATTGAGGAGGATTCTCATTATTTTCCTGTGTTGTAGTAGTATCTTGAGCAACAACGATATTCTCATTGTTCTCTTATACTGTAACTGGATCTACAGTAGGATTTTCATTGTACTCTTGTACTATAACTGTGTCTTGAACAATAATAGGTACAAAGACCAGATCATTATCAGTTATAGAATTTTCATCAAAAGCAACATTCCTAATATTTTCTTCCCCCCAAACTCAACATCCTCAAAAAATATCGTATTTTCCGTTTCAAAAATAAATCTTAATGCAGGATTGTAAAACTTGTACCCCCGTGAATGCTCGGCGTAACCAACAAAGTAGCAACTAATTATTCTTGAGTCCAATTTTTTTTTACGCGACCTATATGAACTTCCCAAAATATGCAAATGCTTTATATTCGGCCTTTTTCCAGTCCAAATTTCATAAGGGGTTTTATTAACTGCTTTGCTTAGCACCCTATTAAGGATGTACACTGCGGTCTTTAAGACTTATCTCCAGAGTGATTCAGGCAAGGAAGGATGACTAATCATACTTCTCACCATGTCTTTAAGAGTTTGGTTCCTTCGCTCTGCAACACCATTCATGCTAGGTTTGCTTGGCATGGTGTATTGCGGAATAATACCACACTCCTCTAGGAAAAGAGCAAAAGGCCCAGGATATTGCTCACCTGAACCGTCATATCTTCCGTAGTATTCACCACCACAATCAGATTTGACAGATTTAATTTTCTTCTCAAGTTGAAATTCAACTTCAACTTGGAAAGACTTGAAAATATCCAAGACTTGAGACTTTTCATGAATTAAATATAGATACCCGTAACAAGAGTAATAATCTATGAACATAATAAAGTACCGTTGTCCATTCCAAGAGACAGTAGGGAATGTGCCACATATATCGATATGTATAAGTTCTAAAATATCTTTAGCTCTCTCGGCACCTAATTTCCTTTCGTTTGTCCTTTTCCTCTTTATGCACCCAATGCAGACTTCAAAGTCTGCCAAATTTAGGGGTTTATGAATTCCATCCGACACGCGCCTCTAAATTCTCTATTTAGAGATGTGACCTAGGCGTTTGTGCCATAATGATGTCGAATTCTCATTTAGTTTTCGTTTTGTACCTGTTTGCAGTATTTCATTATTATAGGAATTCAAATCAAGCCTATATAGATTATCCACCAAATGACTAGAGCAAATATTATTCGAATTATAAAAGAGACTGACTTTATTATTTTTGAACGAACAAAAAATAACCTTATTTATTCAAACGAGAAACAGAAACTAAATTCCATCTAAATGATGGTACATAAAATGTCTCTAATAAATCCAAGTAAAATCCACTCGTGGAACATAATCTAGAGGTTCCTATAGCTTCTGCTGCAACTATATTGCCGTCTGCCACATAGATGTATCTTTCAGCATCACTTGGCGGTCGGCTCCACAGGCAACCCTGCATAGTAGCACTTACATGAGTAGTAGCAGCAGAATCTACCCACCAAGTATCAACAGGTGGATAATTTAAACTAGCCTCAGAACAAACAAAAGTAAGAATTATACCTTTCTTTACACGCCAGGTGACATATTTAGTACAATCCTTCTTCATGTGTGCCACCTTCTTGCAGAAAAAACATGTTGAAACTTGATCCTATTTCTTAGCATTTTTCTACTGAGAAGGCACATCCGTAGTAGTATTACGCTTTCTTTCATACTAAGAAGATAAAGCTATGTGAGCACTTTCAATCTTATCTTACTGTAGCCTCTCTTCTTCTTACACACAATGAGATATAAGCTCATTTAAGGACCAAGTATCCTTCAAAGTATTATAACTCACTTTGAATTGCCCAAAGTGTGCAGGAAGGGAGATCAAAATGAAATTCACGAGTAAATCTTTAGACAACTCTAACTTTAGTGCTTTCAACTTTAAAGTAAGAAGAGACATTTCCATAATGTACTCCTTTATGTTCCCTTTACCTTTATAACTCATGGAGACAAGCTTGCTCAAAAGGCTACTTGCCTCCGCCTTTTCATTTTTAGCAAAGAATTTTTCAACATCTTTCAAGAACTGTTTGGCATCTTTATCCTCAGTAATTGAGCCCCGAAATGCCTCAGAAATTGAGCGTTTCATGATCATAATGCTCATTCGATTGGATCTCTCCCACTTCTCTATTTTAACCTCATTGAGATTTTCTGGAGTGAAAGCGGGTTTCTTCTCTCGAAGAGTTATATCCAGATCCATACAACCGAGGACAATCTCCACGGTATCCTTCCAAACTTTAACATTTGAACCATTCATGATAGGAATACTGCTAATTTGTGCAGAAAAATTGGTAGCTGAAGCCATAATTTCTGGATTAGAACAAAAGGAACATACATTAAACACTAGTTAAATAATGGAAAAAATGTCATATTAAAATATTTAGAATAACATTAATTTTCAATCTTTAGACAGCAAATTAATTGTAAGTGATACTCTCATTGCAGTAATCAAATATTGTCAAAATTCCTGTCACACATTAAGTCTTTCTTTGGACCGACTTAATGCGCACATGGAAACTCAAACTTCGCAACCTATTTATTACCGCATATATTTTCTATTAATTGGCCAAACAATAACCTTCCTTTGGGCCGATTATTAACCGTATAATTAATAGAAAATAAAAAAAGTGTGCAATGCTTATTATTTGGCCAAACAATAAACTTTCTTTGGGCCAATTATTGTCCGCATAAATAATAAGCATTACTTTATTCTTAATTAGTTACCTAAACATGTATTTACCATCAATATGTGTATATAATTCGGCCAAATATAGACATTTCTTTGGTCTAACCAATATTTGCATGAATTATATATCACCATATTCCTTAGGTTTTAAATAAATCAATTTTCACAAAAGAGGATACTTTGGCAGCATAATATTCAATCAATTCATTCCAAAACCAAATCTTTATAAAATGGGTGGGTATAATAATCTAAATTGTTACTAGTTTTCTTATGTAACAATAAAAAAAATTCCTTAAACCGCACAAGGAATTAAATCTTAATGGTATCTTTTCAGACCTTAAAAAAAATATGATTATAACTGTGAAATAAATTCATGTGTCAGAAAATTTGTGATCACTTAAAATTAAAATCAATCATTATAATTCTATCACTCACATATTATTAATGTGTATACATAACTTGGCCAAATATAAATCTTCTCTTGAATCGATTAATATTCGTATAAATTACATACACAATAATCTTTATATTCCAAAAAAAATTATTAATTAATTTTACACCAAATTAATGGCACATATAATTAAATCTAAAACAATCATAGTAATACTATATACTAATGTTTAAGAATAAATCAATTATTATATCAAATTAAAAAAATTGGATACAGTAATATATATATATACACACAATAATATTAATGCCATACCAAAGCCATAATAAAGTCATACATATATGCACAGTAGCACACCCATAATATACATATGTGTATAAAGAATTATAATCCAGGGCATTTGCATTAAAAAAAAAATTAATCCTTATGTTCGTGCATCAGTATCAGTCATATATGACATGCACATACACATATATATCGATCAAAAGAATTAAAAAAATTAATATTTTTTATGATTAAATTATGATGGCTCTAATACCATTTGTTGAAATTTTTTTAAAATTTTTTGACCCCAAAAATTATCCATGTTAAATTATTAAAAAAGAAAATACTTGAATACGGAAACATATCTGAATTCATAAACATGAATCATGATGGGAAGAGTTTGAATTTTGTGGTTCTTTCGATCTTTCTCAACCAAAGCCTTCTGTATTCTTAGGCGGCTGAATTGCAACTTCTCTAATGGGAAAAGAGTTGCTGGGGCGGGTTTGGTCCAAATTTTTTTTAAATAAAAACTCAACCGTAAATAATTTTATGTGAAATTAACAGATAAAAATTTAATTAAATTATTATTTAATAATTTTTAAATAAAATTAACTGCACATAAATTGGCTAATTTTTTTTGTTATAGAAGAGGGGCAGGTGTTGTGCCGGGTTATGAAATGTGGGGGTGCTATACCGAATTGTGGGAAGGAAGAAATCGGACCTTCCGAATTTTTTGTTTTAAAAATTTTGTAAGCAAATCGGAGGGTCCGTTTTGCTTGTATACAAAATTTACATGGGAGAAATCAGACTGTGCGATATGTCTTCATCAAAACGGAAGGTCCGTTTTCTTTGTTGGTTTTTTTTATTTTTATTTCGTTATACTAGTCGCTGGGTCCAATTTCTGCTTGAGAGGAATTTTTTTTAATGTACAGGAAATCGGAGAGTCCGAGTTCCCATCAACAACTTGCAGGGTCCGGTTACTGTGTTCTTGACACCACAACCCAGTAAAGCTCCCCTCCTCTACATATCTACGTCCTACACTAACGATGCCTCCATAATAAAATTAAGGAAAAGTATAGGGTACCAACATATTATCTGCCAACTTATTGCCAATAATAATTAATTATTATATTTTAAACACATATATAAAGAGACACATCCAAAAAATATATCTATAAAGACACTTCTATTAAATACAACCATAAAAAAGACATTTTTATTAGACACATCTATGAAGACACTTCCATTAAACACAATTATACATAAGAGTTGGCAGAAGTTGGCAGAAATGCTGTTGGTAACGTAGCGGAACCGTAAAATTAATTTGCGACATAAATTTTCATTTCTCTCTAAAAAGAGATCAGACTTTAAAAAGGGATCGGACAACCAGGAACGTAAACACCTTTTGCAGTGGGGCAGCCAGCTAACGGACAACCGTCAAGGTGGTTGCCCCACCAATTAATACTAATGTCCTCTAATCCTAAGCAAAGATACAAAAGCACTCCCATAAATGCAAGGCCTGCATCCAAAGCTCCAGAGAGCACATAATTGTGGCGTTGCCACCATTCTGGCTTGTACCTGTACACAACAAATCCAGAGAAAAATCCAACAACGATCCAACTTGTGTAGTTCACCGCCGTTGCCGGCGGCATCATCCCCGTGGCACCTATCAACACAGGCATGTTGATGAGGCTAATCCACTCCTGTTGTGGGAACGCCCTTACAGCGAACCATACGAGTAAAGGAGCAATGGCTCCACCCAAAAAGAACCAATTTATTTGAGAATAAATTCCTTCGTCTCCAAAGATTCTTCTTGGACCAATCAAACCCCAAATCACTGAAGCATCGTAAAATACTGTGTCGCTTGGACAAGTCCAAACAGAGGACGTGTCTTGACATATGTCTGGGATTGTTTCCATTAACCACCATGCAGTAGTCAAATACACAAGAGCTGCGATTATCGTTCCCACCACCTAATCAAATTCATCACATTCAAGCCATTAGTAACCATGTGTCTCTTTATTTTTCGAATATTGAAAAACTCTAGACCTAAAGATCTAAATCCAATAAAACTACCGAATCATAACAGCTATACCTAACATATAATGCTTACATGTAACCTCTCCACGGCTCTATCTATTGGGCATTCACATCAAGATTCATGATTGTTGAGTCAAGAATTGAATATTTATCTTAAAATGACAAACATAGTTGATAATTTTCTATTATAACTTATTTCTCTATGACCATTATAGTTAAATGTGGAAAAAAAAAAAATCACAATTAGAAATCCACAATTCAAGTAAGGAGGACACTTAATAAAGATGCGGAAAATTTCTTTTTGTAAAAATACTTATGTGTCGCATTATTATTGGACGTATTAATGAATAGGTTATTTTTGAATTTTTTAACAAACTAGAATAAAACCGATTTTTTATAACAATAACAAATCAGATCCGATCGAACCGACTAATTTATATAACACATTGGATCGTGATTTTTTTTAAAACAAAAATTAGGGATATATTTATCTTTTTATCAAAAAATTTAAACATGATTCGGTTTAGATTGTGTAAATCGATCGAATCAAATCAGATATAATAATTATAATGCGGACAATTGGATTTATTATTGTTGCTATAATAAACCGATTTTGTTCTGATTTATTAAAAAATAAATGATTAACCGGTTTAATAAAAATGTCCAATAATATCATGACACATAAACGTCTTAAAAAAAACATTTTTATTATTTTTATCGAAGTGGTCTCCTTCAAGCAAAACAGTAGCTACTGCATATTGCTATCAAAAACTAAAGAAGAAAGGATTCTCTTTTCAATATCAACCACTACAACAATGAATGGTGCAACGGCTAGCTTGATAAAAAAAGAGAAACTTCCAACATTGAAAAAGAGATATCAAATTCTATATATGATGATTCATCTAAGAAAGAAGACAACCAATTTAAGCGAAATTCAGATTATATACACAACCCAGGTTTTCTTGTTTTGAGTGTGGTTTTACTTTGTTTATTATTTAAAATTAAGTTTATATTGAGAGATATAAAATACAAAGAGAGTTGATCACACAAAAGACATTTATTCTTTTATTTGAGTGTTTGATTTTAAATGTGTATTGAAATTAGAGTACACTTAGTTTCCTTTATCTAAATTGAGTTAGCAGTTAGAAATTACTAAATCTGGATTAATTTAGGTATGTTACAAGAATGAGTCTCTTAAAATTAGTGTTTGTAAACAATCTTGATTATAGTGAAAATTTTATTATTATTATTATGGTGAAAGCAGGACATAAATCATATTATATTTTGTGATCGAACGAGGAGGATGTATCATGGTGTTACTCTTCTATATCATTTATTTCTGCAATTTTTATTTCTTTTCTATTCTATACTGCACAATCAGTTTTATTAAACACCAAAAAAAATTCCTTGATTTAACCTCTTTATGAACCTTCAATGAATTTAAGTAGACGTTAATTTTAACTAAATTTAGTTTGAATTTATAAATTATTGACATTTCGTTCTTTTAACGAAAGGTGCAATATTTAAATAGTTACATATATCCATGTAAATGTCTAGAAATCAAGGCATAATAATATGGGAAAAATTTTAAGTATATCAAAAAACACCGATATTTCAGTTATTTTTT
>NC_029788.2:1488802-1490207 GCF_000816755.2 Arachis ipaensis | reverse complement strand
GATACACTAGTTATTTTAACCATTGATTTTAATTAATATATATTATATATATATTTTATAATTCAGATTAACGATTAAAATAACTAGAACACCCGTCTTCCCAATAAACTTAAAATTCTTCCAATAATATGTACCTGTGCCATGAACATGATTCTGGGAGGAATCTTCATGTAGTGACCGAGCTTAAAGTCTTGCAAGAAAGTGATGGCTTGTGTCATGCTGATGTAACCATAAACCTTGAAGCACATGTTAGCCACTGGGTATCCCGGGTAGATATATCCTATGATGTACTCCGTAATTATATTCAGCCCCGGCGTCTGTAATAATAAGCAAATAAAGCTTAGAGAGAACCAACCTAAGAATGAAAGGATTAAAATTTAAAATATAATGTAATTACAAAAGAAAATTTCTTGAGACTAATAATTTTTTTAGTATTTTTGGCTATTATTTAACTAGAATAAATATTAAATTATTTTTAACAAATAAATTTTATTAATTTATGTATAAAAATTTTGAAAAATATAATTATAAATTATATTAATTTATGTGCGTAAAAATTCAATAAATATAAGTATAAATTATATTTTGTATGCAAAATTTTGAAAAATATAAGTTTAAATTATTGTTAGTTAAGTGTTGGCCAAAAATAATAATATTTACTGGCTAGAGAGCATTTTTTTTTTAACCAAATAACCTGATTTGTGATTGCTGTAATAATCCCAATTGGAAGAGTGAAAAAGATTGCAATGGCACATGCGAGCAAAACACCCCACCAAGGCAGTTGTAGCTGTTCATTGTAGTACTCGCAAGCAAAGACGGTGGCAGCAATTGTCACAATGAGTATGGACACAAACCACCACTCTGGAACCTGCTTGTACCTCCGCATAAGCTTGGTGTGTATGTCCGTTTTCTTTTCCTTAAAACTTGATTTGCTTTGTTCCCAAAGTTCTCTGCATTTTCAATTCCATATATCTCAAATCTACTATAGGAAAATTTTTAAGTATGTCGTCGTACCGGTGTTTAAGTGATTTTTAACCGTTGATCTTAATTATAAAAAATATATATAATATATATAATTAAGATCAACGGTTAAAAATTACTGATACACCGGTATATCGATACACTTAAAAATCTTTCTTTACTGTATACTTTATCAATAACTTATTGCGTACTTGAACGCCACTTAGCTCTTATTTACCGATACAAATATTTTTTCATGTACAGGTGAAATAATATGATGGAGAAGAAAATATTTAACTTTAGAGGTGCACTGACGATAATAAAATTTCAGCATTAAGTCAACCAAGATTTTAATATAATTAAACTACTAAAATATCCTAAAAATATTCTATTTGTTAATGATAAAAGTGTTTTAAAAGATTATTTTGTATAAGTATTAAACGAA
>NC_029788.2:1488446-1488707 GCF_000816755.2 Arachis ipaensis | reverse complement strand
ATAGTGTAAAATTACTAAATTTTAAAGATAAAAGATGTTTTTTTTCTAGTCATACTTATATATATTTAAAGTTTGCTTTTTAAAATATTTTGAAGGAATTTTTGTCAGCAAATTAATAGTCTAAGGACATTTTTCATAATTTACTCTTGAATATATATGATTTCATTTTGGATCATTAATAGCATCATATTTAGTTATCCACATTTATTTATTGTATTTTAAATAATAGTATTTACAATAATATATATGTAAACTATGCCA
>NC_029788.2:1486293-1488270 GCF_000816755.2 Arachis ipaensis | reverse complement strand
TAAATGTTAGGTATAAAATTAAAAAAAAAATAAAATAAAATTAAAACCAAGTGAATATCATAATCTATAATAGATGCATAGAAAAATATAAAATTTACTTGGAGTTAACTTCAAATAAAATTAATAATAAAAAATTGTTAAATAATTTAATAAATTTAACTAAATTATTATTTAATAACTCTTAATTATTAATTTCATATAAAATTAACTTAAAATTAATTGCACCTTATGATACACGGACACTGACACGGACACGGGACACGACACAACACGGGACACGCCGACACGCGAATTTTAAAATCTTAGACACAGGGACGCGTATATATATAAAATATAAAGTATTTTTTAGATAAATTGTAATGATATTTTGATATTTTATTGATATTAAAATATAAATTAAAATTTTTAATTATTTTTAATGTCTTATTTTAATTATATCAAATATTTAAAATAGTTTTTGTTTTAATAAATAATAATATATACTATATCTAAATTTATTTTAAGAATATATGTTAAGAATAAGACTGGATACGTGGACACGTGATGGTATTTAGGTGTGTTCAGACGTGTCCGAAGAAGAATTTTTCATTTTTTATTAAGACACGGTTGGACACAGACACACAGCGACACACAGCGTGTCGAACGAGTGTTAGTGAGTGTCGTGTCCGAAATGTGTTCGACACGCGGACACGATAACTCAACAAAGTGTCCGTGCTTCGCAAAGCAGTTTTTACTGTACCTTCCGTGGAAGAGAGCAACATGCACAATGGTAGCAGTTAGTGCAGCAAAGCCCACACCATAAGTCATGGCAAAGAAAGTGCTGAGGTGGAGTCGTCCTTGTCGCTCGTAAGCAGCTATGTCCAAGTGAAAATTGGAATCAATTATGGCTGTGATGTTGTAAATTGATCCATTTGCTGTGAACAGTTCGTCGGAGAAAATTGGGTACGTCTTGGCATTATAGGCATTGAGCCAATAACACAATGGAGTCAGAATGTACATCACAAACACGAATCCCGCGGCAACATTGGCAGTGGCAAACCATGGGCTTGCAAGTGGGCTTCCCAAGTAGGCCGAAATAGTAGACCAGTCAAATCCAATGGCACCAATGCCGAGCCCGTAAAGGCCTGACCCAAGCTGTTGGGCCAACACGTTGTTGGGAAATAGCCAGCATACCCAAGAGAGAGAGGTTAACATTTGGAATATGTAGCCTGGGAAAACATAGTAGGAGAAGCTACAAAGAAAAGCTATGATGAAGAATTGCGATCGTGTTAACCCTCCCTTGGTTCGTTGCTCCTTCTCATGCAGTGCCCTGTGGGAAAGATATCAAAGTAAATAGTTGAGTCAAAACTCAGAAGTCAAAACTTATTGGTTAGCAAATAAAGTTTAAGTTTATGGAAAAGTATACGACAATAATATATTATCTGTTAATTTATTGTCAACAATAATTAATTATTATATTTTAATTATAATTAGCATTAATATGTATAAAGAGATATATCTACAAAGATATTTCTATTAAACACAGTTATAAAAAGACATTTCTATTAGACACATCCACAAAGACACTTTTATTAAACACCGCCGTAAATAAGAGTGGGTAGAAATTTGTAGAATCTTTGTTGGTTACGTAATCTTATAATTACATTCATTAGTTTGGATGACTATCATATAATTAATGTGAAATATAGTTAATTTTATTAATGTAACATTATGTAATTAAATACACATATAAAATTATTTTACATTAACAATGCATTAAAATTAAACTCTATTAAATATATATTAAAAATGGGAGTAACATTTATTTGTTTTTTTGGATTGAAATTAGAGTGGCATCTATGTATAACAATATATAATGATAATACATAAGTTTAGTGTCCAAAATTTCTTTTCAATATTACTTTTTTTAATTAACTTCTCCACTTAACTTCAGTTATTTAGGTTTAAAAAAATTTCTACCAATTTCTCTCACCTTAT
>NC_029788.2:1476769-1485962 GCF_000816755.2 Arachis ipaensis | reverse complement strand
TACTAAATTATCTATAATTTTATTACTTTTTTAAATTATTAATTTATATTTTTATTATATTTTTTATTGTATCATTCACTATTATTTACTTTTACTATTATTTTCTATACACATGTCTGTCATTGTCTCACCGCAATTATTATATTGTCTTGTTTTTCTTTTTCATTTTTTTCTCCTCCCACCTTCTCTTTAATTATCATCAAGTACCATTATAACAATTTTATATCTTATCTATCACTTTGATCTATAAACATTCGTTCTGTTAATTTTTATGAGTTGTTAAAGTGTTATTAAGAGAATTTATTTTTGTATCTTTTGAATATCTAGATGTATAAAAATAATAGTTTTTTCTTGACGTGTATGTTAAGTAATTTTATTATTTAATTAAAAAAATTAAGACATAAAATATTAATTTTTTTTGTTCAAATTATCAAAATTTAATGTTAGTAACCTTAAAAAATAATATCAAAATATATTATTTTTAACTAATATAATAAAAATAGTATATTATTGTAAATTTTTAACTAATAATTGTGAAAAATAAAAAGTGCTCTGCTAGAGTTTTACCAGTGCTCTACTAGAATTTTATCAGTGTTCTGTTTAGAGTTTTGATCTTTCCACCTCTTTTCTCCTTTTCTATTTCTATCTTCTTCTTCGATCACAACAATTTGTACTCTTAATTCTATCTCGTTACCTTATAATCAACTTCTCCTCAATTAGCACTCTCAATCCAATATGAATTTCGGTGAAGAGAGGAACTCTAAAATTGATCCAGGTAGTGAGGAGGATGAGGAAGATACTATAGTATTGGAGATGGAAGATTATTCTCAGGAGTTAGAAGCTTGTATTAAGAGTCTCTCTGGGAGACTCTTTGCAGATAAGCTGTTTTCAATTGGCACAATAGATAATGCCCTAAGGGTGATATGGGATAAATCGGAGGAGTTCCAATCGATTGAAAGAGGTCCTAATCAATTCCAAATTTTCTTTGAGAATGCTCTTGATGTTCTCAGAATTGAAAAAGGATCTCCTTGACTCTTTAAGGATTATATCTTGCATGTGAGAAGATGGGTTGAATCGGATGAACAAGACCAGAAAAGCATTACTTGTTTTCCAATCTGGATCCAATTCTAGGGTCTATTTGAGCAGTTCAAAACTATTCAGGTTGAAAAAAGACTTGGGGAGAAAATTGGAAAGGTGATAGACATTGATTTTTTTTCTGTTCGTGGAAGAGAATCTCGAATTCTCAAGACCAAAGTCTGGCTGGATGGTGATAAAAGGATGAAAGACAGCATTCGTATGGCTGAATTGAATGGTAAGGTGCTGGAAATTGGATTGCGATACGAGAGGATTGGAATTTTCTGTACTTATTGTGCTCATTTAGAACATGATTCCAAACACTGTTCTAAATTATGGAAAATTCATCAGTGGGCGCTATTAAACAGGATCGTATTGGCGAGTGGGTCTAAGCAGATCAAGTAGGCAAGAGGATCGAATGTGGAGGAACCGGTGATAACTCCAGCTTCAATAACTCAAACTCAAGCACTCCCCAATTGAGAAAAAAGCCAACCCGAAACTGGTTGATAGATAATTTTGCTAGCTTGAATGTCAAAGGGACAAAAAATAACTCTATGGAGACATCTCGAGGTAATAAGGAAGATGATAATTTTTCGAAAGTGGTTTGGCAGTCAATTGAGAAGATTAGTGAGGCATTAGTCCTGTAAAATATTACTAGTACTATGAACACTAATAAATCTACCCTACAGAACTTACCTAATGAAGAAATGACCAGTAGGAGTTCTAAGTGGAAACAACTTGCTAGACAAGGGACTGATTCAAGTAAGCTGTTTGGAGGAATAAAAAGAAGAAATCCAGGGAAGGAAAATGAAAATGAGGCTAAGAAGATCTGTTTGGTTGATAATATGATTGCTGAAACGAGGGTAGATGGTGCCAGCCGTTCAATGGCACCCGAAGAGATATGAAGCTCATTACGTGGAATTGTCGGGATGTGGAGAGACCCCTGACGATCCACAATCTCAAAGGAATTTCACAGTCCCACTCCCCCGAGATGGTTTTTCTATGCGAAACTAAAAACCAATCTCGACAAATGAAAATGAAGTTGAGGTCATGTGGTTTTACAAATTGAAAGATTATTGATCCAATGGGTAGCACGAGAGGCTTGGCATTAGCTTGGAGGGACAATGTGGTAATGCAAATAATTGATAGTTCAGATTTTTTTTTTATTGTGGCTTTGGTGAAAGACACATCCGTTAATATGGAATAAAACCTCGTTGGTGTTCATTTCAGCAGCCATGAACAAATCCGTTCAACACAATTTCAAGAGGTGTCAGCAATCTTACAGCAGCAATAAGGTAACTCATGTATTTTGGGAGACTTTAATACCATTGTTGATCAAAGTGAAAAAAGTGGAGGTAGTCTTAAATCATAGTCTTTTATAGCATATTTTAATTATTTTATTGGTAATAATGCTTTACTTGACTTAAAAATGATTGGTAGACCTTTCACTTAGAATAATAGGCAGAAAGTAGAAAAATGGATTCAAGAACGATTGGATAGAATTTTAGTGGGAGAAACATGGCTGCAACTGTTCCCTAATCCATCAGTTCTTAGATTGTCCGAGACAGGTTCAGACCACGCTCCTCTCCTTTTTTACATTAATCCACAAACTGAACGTTCAAAAAAAAAGATTTAAATTTCAGACTCGATGATGTGAGGAGAATTCTGTCCAAATTTTTATTACTGAGATTTGGAACACAGAAATTAAAGGCTCCCCATATTTTGACTAGCTCAAAAGCTTAAACTCATTCGATATCAACTGGTCATATGACAGAAGAGTAGCCTTTCAAACTCTAAAAGAGGCAAAACGCTTCCATCAATTGATGCGTTCCCTACCATATATTATCCAAGAGATGCTCAATATGCACGTCACTTAGTTAGAACAGTTAGTAATCGAATTAAAATAGGTAGGCCTCCGGTTTTTTTTTTTTTCGATAGGAAAATGTTTAATAACAAAAAAATATTAATAAAAAAGGGTCAAATATTAATTATAATATTAAATAAATAAATTTCTATTGTTCTTTTTGTTTTTCTATCATTTCTGTTCCACAAAATATAAATTGGTATATGTTACTGTTATGGTAGTTATTACCTGAAGAGTGAAACTTGTACTAAATTCGCTGGCCACCACATGGCTGCTGGCTCCACAAGGTACCTCCTATATATGCCAGCCCATCCGAATCCTAATACCTGCCGTTCATTAAGAGTTACGTTAATACTGGTTTGTACTCACGATAAATTCTACACATAGTTTGACCCTTATCCCATTCATTGCCTTTTGTAATATTTTTATATATCCATGCCTATAAAAATAATTAATTACTAATTTAGTATTTAAGAGATTGGGACATAGACAAACCAATTTTAAAAGATATTATTGATAAATTTTTTTTTTGAATAATTTAAAGTTGGACAAACATATCCATTATTTACTGAAATTCATATCCAATAAACATAATGCTAAGGCGGTGGCCACTAAAATTAAAAAATTTGACTAACTTTAAAAGTAATTACTGGTCTGGTATTTTAGATAACTAGATCAATAATTTACCTTTAGAATTAGTTAGATAATCCAGTTTTAGTAACCATCTCAACATGATGTTTATCAAAAATAAGCTTCGATGAAGTGATGGACATGCATGTTCATTTTTTAAATTATTCAAAAAAAATTTTGTCAATATGGTTTAAGGTTTATTTTGTCAACATCAGAATTTTTTGAATATTAAATTAATAAATAACTCTTATTTAAAAAAATTTACCATAGATAAATTCATGCTATGCTTAGGATTCAAGGTGAACCCAAGTATATTAAGTTTTCAATGCATTTGTTTTGTATTTATTTATGGGTTATGTTAGGTAACTAATGATTTTTTTGAACAATATAAACAACTATCAATCAAATAAAAATACACTACACTTCTAAATTAATCACCTAAATTTTAATATTAGAATAACCATCTGCACACCTAGTAAAATGAACATTCGATATATTTATTGTTTACATTGTTTAACATTTTTATTATCCTTCTATACTTTTCCTTTATTAAATAAGAACATTTAAAATTTTTTACTAATAATAAACTTATCATATGTTTTTAGAATATATGTTAGCTAAACCTATTTTTTATTTAAAAAGATTAAATTGGGTTTCAGATACTAATCTCGAATTATTTTACCTATACGGTCGTCAGAGTTGGGTCAGCAGTTATATAATAAACAACAAACTTTTGAGCTATGTCTTTCCAGACGAAAAGAATTTTTAAAAGGTTAGGTGATAAGTGAGATGCAGGTGTTACAGCTACAAGTCACAACAAAAGAGACGAATTCGAAACCAACTACAAGTCATGAAGCTATGTGCATTTATAATTTTATATAGATTATGATGTGAAAGTGGATGTAATTAACCGATGACTGATGTTGAGTTGGCCATGATTTTTAAAGCACAATACTGATTCTACACATTTTTCGAAATATTAATAACTTAGTGTGTGTTTTGATTTGATAATTTTTATTTAAATAAATTATAATAAATTAAATATTATTTAGATTATATTATTTAAAATTACTTTTAAATAAAAAATTACAGAAAAAAATATAAATTTAAACACACAAAAAAAAAATAACAATAACAGTAAAAGAACTCATATAAAAAAACAGAAATTTTATAAAAAATAATAATATGCATAAAAAAATATTAAAAAAATATTATAAAAAAACAATAAACATATGAATATTAAAGGACATAATTCGTACATAGAATATAAAGTTTAATCTAAAGTAAAAAACTGAATGAAAAAGTTAGAATTTTTAGCTTTTGATAAATATAGGTGGGAGACAAAAATCATTTCTACGTTTACAAAATAAATACATTGCCAAACATAAAGATGAAGGGTTTAAGAAACTCAAACAAGCTTCTCTCTTCTCCAACGCAAATCCAAACACACCCCTAATAATGTATTTATGAGCTTAATTATGTGTACGTATAAACTGTGAAACAAAAATTAGATAGAGTTGGACTTTTTTTTTTGAAATAATTGACCTACCTGGGTGGTAATGATGACAAGGAAGGCAACAAAGAAGGACATGTGCTTGCGGTAAAAGATAGTGATGAGAACGTGCTCCTTCACGTTGAAGGGCCCAGGGTTGAAGCTGAATTCCCAGCGCTTCCCTTTAAAGAAGACGCGCTTCGTGATCTTGGAAGCCATGAGCTGCCCCAACGGCACCACGGCTATCTGCGCCGAGATAGCCGTGATGCTGAGGGGTTCCGTTCGGTACCAAAAGAATTGGTTCAGGAACGATAGCAGCACGCAGGAGAGGCTTCCAAGGACCCACATTCGGAACGTGAGAACCGGGAGGGAAGGGTCGTCGCTGGTTGGCACCGTTAGCGCCACTTGTTCTATTGCTGACTTTTCATGAAAAGTCTCTTCTTCTTCCCCGCTCACTATATCACATACAAGACAAACAAATTAATCTAAATTCGGAAAATGAGAATATAATGACAATGATATTTCATATGCTTACGGAGAGGGGATGTGATCTCGTTGGAGGGTTGCTCCATGCGTTCGCTGCAATAATAGCTCGATTTTCTGCTCAATTTGAGGGTTCTACTACATACAAACTATGAACAAGAGAGAAATGAAATAGTTATATAGAGGGCAAAATACCTCAATAAATCAAATGCATATTAATATTACTTGAATGTCCTAAATCAAAAAATGTAAAGTCAAAGTCTCAAAGCACATTTCTATATAAATTGAATTGATTAAAGTCGATTTAATGAAACACGCAGTAAATTAATTTATTAGGATTTTAATCATACACTTAGTTCAAATCTACTTCATTTGATTTACTACGTATTTTATTAAATTGAATTTAATCAATTTAATTTATATAGAAATGTGCTTTGAGACTTTGACATTATATTTTCTAATTTACGACATTTAAATAATATTAATGTGCATTTAGTTTATTGAGGTGTTTTGCCTTTATATATATATATATATATATATTACTTTTTACATGATGGGTCATGAGAGAGTTATCAGTGATTTAGTTGCATAGGGGAGGGAATGAGAAACACACCAAATAGGAATATATTTTTATATGAAGAATGTTAAGGAGTTAGTAATTTTTGTGATTTATAGCCATTAAATAATTATTAATGATGATTTTAATGGTATGAGATTGGTGTGAAATTTCATCCAATGGTTCACTTTTTTTACTGGTTACATACTAGTTAAAATTTGATAAAGTTGCTGGTCCCCTAAACTTTTCCTTTTTATATTTATTGTAAAAATATAGTAAACTGTGGTGTTTATTTGCACACGTGATCAAGCTTAGATATTTTGTTTATTATTTTCTTTAATTTCACTAATCTAAATAGGAATCAACTTGTTCGTTTAATTTCCAACTAATTCAATTTAAACTCCCGAATATATATGTTAATTGTCTTAAAATATCTTGAGGATGTAATAAGGAACAACTCCCCAAATTCAAGGTAGTTCTTTTAAAAAAATAAGGTGACTTGAATGTAGTTTCGTGTCAACTTCAAAGGATAATAAGAAATATTTATGACGGATTTTGATGTCTATATTAATAAGAATTTTAATCGATTAAAAGGAAATTAGGATTAAAAAATACCTAAAGTTAATGAAATATTTATATAAAAAGTAATGATTTAATCATTATGGTAAAAATTTTTTTCTTGTAATAATGAATTGGTATTCTCCTAATATTTAGAGAGTTATCTTACGTAAAAGTAGTTATTAAGTTTATAGATATCTTTATATTAGAAGTAGTGGGATGACAAATCATTGTTTGCCACACAGGTCGGATCAATTGCAGGTCATAAAATTCGTGGTCCGACTAAGTTGGCCAAGTGGACACATATTGATTATAATTCTATTGGATTGAATAAGAAAGTTTATTAAGCTCCCTTAAAATGGTCTAATATTTTCTTGGTTCCAGGCTCACTAAAATAAAAAAAAATTTTCACTTTATTTATCCATCACAATTCTAATTTCACTTTTCACCTTTTATTTTTTCTTTCTTTTACCACAATCGTTTTACTCTTCATTTTCCATCACACCGTCATCCTTATCGTCATCAACGCACTTCAGTGTCACCGCCTTTTTTTTTCCTTGTCGTGTCACTGCTGTTGTGCCATGTTCTTCTTGTCAAGTGTCGCTATTGTGTCGCGCCGTTCGTCGTCTATCTTTATCGTCGTGCCTGAACACGCCTGTCATCGTGTCAACACCGTTCCCTTTACCTCTACTGCCTAGTGCCTCCTTTTTCAATTTTGTCGCGCCTTCAAACTGCACCACTCCAAAGATGAGTTAAACCCCAAAGTGATCCCTAAAATTCACGGTTTGCACCAATTTAGTCCCTGATTTACCAATTGTACCATTTATGTCCCCGACTTCGTAAAAATTGCACCAAGGTCGTCCCTAGCCACATCTACGAGCAAATTAATGAACGCCGGCAGTGACCTGGCACTGAGAAGCCACGCTGGCGTAGATAACGACAAGCTGAGGTGGCAATTGAAACTGTTTGACCCAATGTGGTCCCTATACCTAGTTTTAATCCCAATTTCTAGCATGGCATCGTCACCTTCATGTGATTGTGTATATGATCATTTATGTTCAACAACTACATGGATACGCAATATCATCAATTCACTTGCTAACTCTGTATGCACTTAACATATAACACCAAACAAGAAATGAATTCTAAAATTTCAGTTCAATTTGGTGTTAAGCAAGAACATTCACCAAGTGCATAACCAAAATTCAATCTCAATCATCATAAAAACTTATAGAAAACTGCACAATATGAGTTACAATGCCTAATGAAAATAAAATTTGAAGCCTATGATGATCAGACATAAGATTTAACTTTCAGTCAATTTATCGAACAGGTTGTATGCAGAATTCATAAACAGCAATTTCAGTTTAATGTAAGCATCAATCAACCCAAAAATTTCAACCAGCCAATACACATTCAGTCCAGAAACACAAATAATCAACTATCCTAAGTCTAACAAGATCAGTAAAAGCAGAATCAAGAGGCACTGAAATAAAAAAATAATTAGAAAAAAAAAAAGAAACAGACACAGAGGATGGAATGGAACCTGCGTTGAGGAGTGAAAAAAGAAGATAGCGTAAGGAGCGGAGGTAGTGTCGTAGCGGCAGAGAGTTTCGCCGCCGCTGGTAGTTTTCACCAGAACTGGAAGGTGCAGACAGAGATGGCGCCACGAACAGGAGTGTTGCGTACAGGAGAAAAGAAATGGAGAAATAGGAAAGAAAGAAAAGGAAGAAGGGAGGAGGGAGGTTAGCGACGGTGGTCGCCGGCGGTAGGGACGGACGGACGGACGGACGGAAGGTTGGTGTGGAAGTCTGCGGGCTGGGCTGGGTTTCAGAGAAGAAGAGAAGAAAGAAAGAAGGTTGGGCGGGCGGGCGTGGCTTCTCAGTGCCAAGTCACTGCCGGCGTTCATTCATTTGTCCGAAGATGTGGCTAAGAACGATCTTGGTGCAATTTTTACAAAGTCAGGGACATAAATGGTGCAATTGGTAAGTCAGCGACTAAATTGGTGTAAATCGTGAATCTCAAAGACTACTTTGGGGTTTAACTCCTCCAAAAATTAATAGATATTTATTTTATTTTGTGGATGTTTCTTTCTTGTTTCGGGTTCTGAAACTAGATATAAAGCTCCATATGAGATTAGATATTTCTTTTATTAGAGATTAGATTTTTCTTTTATTCGAGATTGGATGTTTCTTTTAGTTATATTATTTGTCTTTTCTATTCAAAAGTGAATGTTTATTTCCTCATTTTTTGGATTTTTTTTGGGTGGAGGTAAACAATGACAATAGCTTGAGGAAAGTTGGGACGCGATCGTAGAAGTTTACATGAACGAGAACATTGATGCGATACAAAAGAGGTATATACACGATTAGGGACAGTTACTTTACTAATTCTTATTATTCAAAATTCCTTTATTACTAATTATTCAAATTTTAACTCTTAACAAAATTTAAAATTAATAATTATTAAATAAAATTGTTTAAAGTTGACTGATTTAAGCATTTGATCTTATACTTTTTTTTTTTTTCAATTGGTC
>NC_029788.2:1456188-1476698 GCF_000816755.2 Arachis ipaensis | reverse complement strand
CTTATTCTTTTTTCAATTGGTCTAACATAAACAATGATTTGATCACTTGGATGAATGAAAATTTTTTAAATTTCTGGATTTCTAAAATTTAAATTTTTGACTACTAATCTTTATTTTACTCTAATTTATAAAATAAAAGTTATTGGGTGAATGAAAAATTATTACTAATCAGTTAATTGCTAATATGACATCTAACATGAAAAAAAAATTTAAAAAATATTGAAATAAAATTCATAATATTATGGGTATTGTTGCTGTTTTAGACCTTAATAAGTACAAGATAATTGGAGTTGAGTTTTAATTTGAGAAAATATATTTAGATCCAACAGAATGTTTTAAAGAAATTGATAAAATTTATCAGTTGTATAATGAGTTGGCTAATAAATACACTCAAAAAAATGAGTTCTAATATGTCACATGAAGGTGTTGGTATTGGTACAAAAGAAGTTGATTAAAGTAGAAATATAAATCTATTTGGGGGTGATGATTATACGGTGTATCTTAAAAGAAAAAAAATGATAAGGGATTCATACGTGAATGTTGAATTTGATCATTATTTTGAGGAGAAAATTCATCCTCCAAATGATCATAACTTTAATATTTTGAAATTGTGGAAGAACAATCAGATGAAATTTAAAGTCTTGCAAAAATAGTTAAGGATATATATGTTATTCCGGTATCTACTGTTGTTTCTGAATCTGCTTTTAATACAAGTAGTCGTGTAATTTTTCCTCATCGCAAAAAGTTTAAATAAGACATAATTGAAATTTTGATGTGTGACCGAAGTTGATTGTAGTCACTTTTAGAGAATAAAAATAATATATTATTTAATCTTCATTTATATTAATTTTTTACATAGTACCAATTAATTTATTAATTATTATCTATTTTAATTTTTAATTTTTTTTATGTTTATATTTTAATTTATCTATAAATTTTAAATTTGTGCTTTAATTTATATATAAATATATAAAAATTAAAATATTATTTAATTTTTATAAGAGTGAATAAGAGTGGATCAGATACCCACAAATACGAGTTAAAAATTTTTACTCCCAGTATTATTTGTTTTTTGCGGATAGTAAACTACAAATTTTTACTATAAGACAAAATTGAATAGGACAAAAACCGACCATACCCCGCATCGTCACCCCTTTACAGAACCTTGCTGGAAACTTTTTAAGTTTAAAAGTAAAAATAAGCATAGAGTGTTATTGAAGTCAGCTTCAGTCTTCGGGAAACCAGGTCGCAGTTTGAAGTCAAAATAACCAGATAGCGTTTGCCACTATCGTGTGTGAGTTTGCAGCGGTTTGTTCTGAAGATGCAGAAGGTCCATCCATGGCTCAATTCCGGTTCAGTATGATCACCACCATGCCGCTCTCCACTCATCACAACCCCAGTTCCTGCCATTCTGCCATGCAATTTCGATCCCAATCCCCGTTCCCAAATGCCATCGCCATCTCCCTCCTCCGTTACCCATTCCACTTCCGATCGGAGTTCGATTCCTACTCCATCGCTTCCGAGGCTTTCTCTGAACGGATTTCTTCCCTCTCATCCCAATTCTGTGCCTTGTGACCCTTTAATTTTAGCCCTAGGGTTCGCCGCACCGGAAAATTAGTAATCGTAAAAAGCAGAAAATCAATTGTTGCTGTTTTTATTTTTCGTTTTCCTTTTCCAAAATGGATTCCGAGGCTGGCGTTGTGGAGAAAGATCCAACTGCGCGATATGTACGGGTACGTTTCTTCATTGTTTTCTGTCTTTTTCTGTTTGCTCTATTGGACTTAATTTCTTGGTATATTGTATTCAATCTGTCATTTTTACTGGTTTAAATCACTTTCAGTATGATGAATTGTTGGGGAAAGGAGCGTTCAAGACTGTGTATGAATTCCCCTCTCACTTTCTCTCGTTATGCTAATAATTGTTTTTTTGGAGTAAAGTATCGTTTTTGTCCCTAACATTTGGGGTAAATCCTATTTGTGTTCCTAACGTTTAAATCGTCCTATTTGTATCTCTAACGTTTGTAAAAGTGATTTAATTGTACCTGTCGTTACATATCATAAGCGCTTTAGTTTGAGTTTTAAAATTTTTTTTAAAGTTAGAATACAAATGTCTGGGATAGAATCGATGATCTACTCTGAAAAATAGCTCATCAAAAGTTGAAACTAATTCCTATAACATTTACATAATTCAGGGACATAATTGAATCTAAACACAAATAGTGGGTATAATATTAAAATCGAACACATCCAAGTGAGACCTAATTGAGAATGAATACATCCAAGTGAGAATAATTGAAAAATATAATTTGATTTGTTAGTATAATTGATAGTAGAATAACATTAAATCACTTTTATAAACGTTAAAAATACAAATAGGACGATTTAAACGTTAGGGATACAAATAAGACTTACCCACAAACGTTGGGGACAAAAACGATACTTTACTTTTTTTTTTTTTTTTTTTTTTAATTTTAGTTTAAATTTTATGTTTTTGATGAATTTGTCCGTTATATTGGTTTTGCCTTGTTGTGTAGATATAAGGCGTTTGATGAAGTAGATGGAATAGAAGTGGCGTGGAACCAAGTCAACGTGGAGGATGTTTTGCAATCACCGCAACAATTGGAAAGATTGTACTCTGAGGTTCATTTCCTCAAGTCATTGAAACACGAGAATATCATCAAATTCTACAATTCTTGGGTCAATGAAAAGTCCCGGACTATCAACATCATCACCGAGTTGTTTACCTCTGGCAGTTTGAGGCAGTGAGTTTTAAGTGATCCTATTGATCTACAGTTATCCTTTTTTTCGGCACTCGATTTCGTAATTGTTTAAGATATGCTCTTTCTTGATGTTTAGATACAGAAAGAAACACAAGAACATTGATATGAAAGCCATGAAGAATTGGTTGAGGCAGATTCTTCGAGGATTATGCTATCTGCATGGCCATAATCCGCCGATAATTCATAGGGATCTGAAATGTGATAACATCTTCGTCAACGGTAATACAGGACGTGTTAAGATTGGAGATCTTGGATTGGCAGTTGTGATGCAGCAGCCTCTTGCTCAGAGTGTTATAGGTAATAATGTTTGTCCTTGTTGGGGTTGCTTGGATTAAATCGGAATTAGCTATCAACATGATGATGACTAAAGACCAGGTTTGGTAAAAGTAAAACTTTAACTTTTCAAAATAAAAATTACTTTCAAAAATTACAAGTTACAAAAATTTAACATTTAAAATCAATTTAATAGACATAAATATGATAAAGAGTAAGAATAGATCTAGATATTCATTATTATATAAGGTTATATTAGACTTTTTTCTAAAACACCTTTAGCTGTTGAAATCTAAAACCTCAAGTACACGATCTTTTTAATTTACCAAACACAAAAGCCTGTCCAAAAAATTTTACCAAACCGGGCTCAAGTTGTTAACTTTGTGCAGGCACGCCGGAATTTATGGCACCGGAACTTTATGAAGAACAATATAATGAACTTATTGACATATATTCTTTTGGCATGTGTGTGTTGGAAATGGTCACCTGTGAATACCCATATAGTGAATGTAGAAATCCGGCACAGATATATAAGAAAGTTACTTCTGTAAGTCTGCATTTATGGTTTTAATGTTACATATGTATCTAATGATTTATCTTTCTATAAATTTATCTCACATTGATTACTTTCAGGGTATAAAGCCTGCCGCTCTGGCTAAAGTACATGATTTGAAATTGAGAGAATTTATTGAGAAGTGTCTAGTTCCAGCAGCTATGCGACTGCCGGCGTCTGAACTGTTGAAAGACCCATTCCTTGTTGCTGAAAGCCCGAAGGAGATCAATCATGATACACTACTGCAGCTGACTAATCCGCCAATATCTGAGCCTTGTCCTATGGAGACAGACTCAAGCTCCAGGCATACTTCACATGGTTCCTCTGTGAGTAGTATTGAAGAAACTTCCTTAGTTTCAGTGTTCGATCTTCTGCAGGTGACTCAGAAAAACGAATTCCGGTTAAGAGGGGAGAAAACTGCCAACAGTACAATTTCACTTACCCTGCGAATTGCGGATGCATGCGGTAACTGATATTGAGAACTTCTTGTGCTAATCTAATCATGAAGAAAATCACCATAACCCTGAATTCATGCCCTATACTATGTGTTTTTGTAGGTCGAGCAAGGAATATCCATTTTCCGTTTTATACCCATTCTGACACGGCCAACTCAATTGCTGTGGAGATGGTTGAGCACCTGGAACTTGCGAAGGAGGATGTAACTGTGATTGCTGAGCTAATACAAAACATGATTCTGAAGCTCATGCCCAACTGGAAACCTTCCTCTCATTCCTCTCTCAACTTGTCATCTGAAAAAGATCACTTGTACAAGCCTTTGGAAGAACTTCGGAGCTGTGGAACATCAAGTTGCCAGTGGCCATCACTATCAAGTGTTTTTGATACAAAAGCAATCCAAGATGATTCTGTTCGCTTACATCATGATGGAGAAAATCATTATATACAAGAATCTGTTATGTCAGAGATTTCATCAGAGTATGGAACTACATTTGCTTTATATTCGAAGAGTGAAGAGCATGATAGCTTTAGTATGGACGGATGCTGCAAATGTTCCAATGGCTTCAATACCAATTCAGATGCCGGGTTCTGTGCTCAAGATGATAATGAACAAAAGAATGAAGTTGACCAATCAGAGAAATCAGCAGGCGTTATCAATTCACAATGCAGTGCATTCGAAAACTTTGACGTGTCAAGCATATGTTCTGTTACTCTAGCCGGCATAGATAATTCAAACGAGCTACAGCTGGAGCTTGATGCAATTGAAACGCAGTATCACCAATGTTTTCGTGAGCTCGTGAAGATGAGGGAGGACGCCATAGAAAACGCCAAACGGAGGTGGATTACAAGGAAGAAAATATCAGTTATATGATGCACTAAGATGATTTTTTCCCCGAGTTCTTTTTTACCCTGTATTTTTTAAAAGTATAGTGATAGTTAGGTCCTGAAGATTTCGACTTCGAACTAATTAGTCTCTGATAAAAAAAAGTACCAATTTAGTCTTTTACGATAGCAAACAGTGGATACGTAATGTTCTTCCATCAATTCATCACGTAAAATTTAATGGTGGTGCTTATATATATGGTTAACAACTTTAATGTGTCTATTTATGAAAGGTGGTTATGTAGATAATAACTTTTGGAGCGAAATTTTACCTGTTTTGGTAGGATTTTTAATAAATAGAGAACAATTAATAAATGTTATATGAAAATTTAAAAAATAATAAATACATTGCTGTCTAAAATTATATTGTTTCTATGTTCATGCGACAGCAATGGGACACACACTACCGTAGATAATGAAATACATGGATAATTTTGTTTCGTTTTGTACTATCCATTGACAGAAGGATATATATGTCTGTTATTTACCATCGTGTAAGACCTACTTGATATTTTTTTTTCTTCTAGGGTTAATTAATCCAAGATTGAAATAATCGAGGATCTAATTGTCACTTTGCTGGCAGCGAGAAGCGAGCAGATACGAGCGGTGACTGGTGGTGAGCAGCAAACAAAGGTGACAGAGACGAGGCCAATGAGTGAGATGTTGCTGCTATGTGCATCTGTTCTTATGCTTGACCACAAAGAGGAAAGCGAGCCACTGCGAAGCACAGACCGACGAGATGACACTGAGGAGACGACAAAGGAACTAGCGGACGCAGAAGACTCGGTGACGAGATGGCAACCGTGCGGTATTGGCGACAGCGGCTCTGTAAGACTGAGAAGGTTGAGTTCCACTGTTGTTTTGGGAAGAATACATTGAGAGTGTGAAGGAGTGCGTTGGGGAAGGGGGATTGAGGTTCGGAGGGGAAAGGGAAGGAGATTAGGGTTTATAAGGAGGATTTTGGATTTTTCAGCTTGGACTGGATAATTAATTAAAAATTCTACCTTAAATTTTTCGATGGTTACCTCAACATTCTTTTCGTCTAAAATATGGTCCAGCGAGCTTAAGAACACGCTTGTCAAATTTTAAAATCATTTAAGGACTATTTTGTCAAAAACAAAAGTCAAGTACCATTTTATCGGCGTCAGAATTTTTCGAGTACCGATTTGGTATCTACCTCTTTTACTTTTTATCAAATTTCTTAATGCGGCAAAAAAGGACTCACTCAACCTAACTCATCCATACCATAGTTTGAGAATTGAATCGAAGGAATCACTCAATCTTCTACCCAATTCCCTAATGCAATAGGAGAGAAACTCATTCAACCTCATTTGTCCACACTATAGTTTCATCACGAAACTAAAAAGAAAAATTTTCACACCTGTAATCACTCTATGATGCCTATAATAGTTTAAGAGGTATTTATAATCTCTATTAGTTTAAAATAAAAAAAATCTAAATCCATTAAAATAAAATTCAATCTAATAACTAAATAAATAAAATTAAAATATATAAAATTAAAATAAATATTTTAATATTTAAAAATATAAATTAATAACTACTAAATAATACTCAAACTCCTCGTGTTATTAAAGCACGTAATCAAACAACCAATAAAAAAAACTCCGCTGAAAAGCCTTATAAAAATTAATATCCATTTAGGTCAGGTGTCTTTGAAAATTAAACTAAATAATAATACTTTCATATCACAAATATTTAAAGTACGTATCATTTTTCTCTTCAAAAAAAAATTTATTGTCAAATCTTATAGTTGAAAAAATTAATAATGAGGTAATGACCAAATTAGTTGCCGAAAGATTCAAACGCTGACATTTTAGTATCTAACTATTGTTATTGACAAAATAGTACCTGAATGTTTTAAAAATTTGTCAAGCATGTCCTGGTGCTTACCGGACCATGGCTCCGGCGAGTAAGATGCCTAGGTGTTCACCGGTTTTTGCTGACAAGAGAAATTTATTTTGAGTTGGAATTTATAATTAAAAATATTATTCCAAACCCTAATCTCTCCCCCTCCCTCATCGTAGCCCCCTTTCCCTTTCCCTTTCCCTCTCCATCGCAGCCCCCTTCCCTCTCCCTCCCTCTCATACATCTCATCTCATCTCATCTCATTTCTGCAATAAAAAAGAACAACAATCTAATATCTCAAAATTCCATCCTTTCAAAGCAACTACAAACCAAAATTTTCGATTCTCTCTCTTAGATCAGAGAAGAATAGAACGAGAATCTGAAGAAGCTACAATTCCTGAATATCTCATAAATCTGTTACCTTTTCTTCTTCTTCGCCTTCTCTCTCCTCTCCACCGTCGCCGCCATCTTTACCGTCACTTTCCTCTACACTAACAAAGCTGTCTCCTTTTCCTCTACCATCTCTGCAATCCCCAAAATCTTCAAGCGTTTGTTCATCACTTACCTCTGGGTCACGCTTTTGATGTTCATCTGTAACTTTGTCTTCATGATTTTCTTGGTTTTGCTTATTATAGCAATTGATACACAGAACTCGTTTATGCAGTTTTTCACGGTTATTGTGGGTGTGTTGGTCATTGTGAATTTGGTGGGATTGTTAGTGCAGAACGTATTTTTACTGTTTGCAAGAGTTACCATCACCAAGGGATTGATAAGAGTGCTTTACATGATCATCTTGGTAAGAAATTTGGGGGTTTGTAGGTGGATTTTTTCTTTTTCTTCTTTTTTTAAATGTAATTGATGGAATAGTGTAATACATTTGGAAAGAAACACAAATAGTATTGGTAGATTGTAATTTGAATTGTGATATTATGTTCTGTTGTGCATGCTTCTATCTGTGCCTTTATATGATCTGCGATGGGAGGGAGAGGAAAGGGAGCAGCGATGAAGAGGAAAAGGAAAGGGGGCTGCAATGGGGAGAGAAAGGGAAGGGAAGAGTGTGTTGGGAGGCTGCGATGGGGATGGGGATGGAGGGGGAGGGGGGGAGGGTTGCGATGGGGAGGGAGATGGAGGGGGAGTCTGCGTTGGGGAGGGAGAGCTTAGGGTTTGGGCGGTGGTTTGCCATGTCACCAAAATACGGTGGCCATGTCAGCATTGTGTTTGCCGGAGATTTGTTCCGGCGAGTTCGGAGACACGCTTGTTAAATTTTAAAATTTTTTAGAGACTATTTTGTCAATAACAAAAGTCAGGTACCAAAATATCAGCGTTTGAATCTTTCGGGTACTAATTTGGTCATTACCTCATTAATAATTAAAAGGACAAATACAAAGAAGATATTCTGTATGTTTATTTTTGGTATTGACTATTGAATTTTTTTTTACCCAAAAAAGTCAATACTATTNATTAGATCTTTATATTTTTTTTAGTTGGATGATCTCTGTACCAAATTTACCGAATTGCTGCTCATTTGCTTTTAATTATTTTTCTTAAGTTCTTTATTTCTCTCATTTCTATACATCTTTTATTTCCTTCATTTTTATACATTCTTCATACCTCTGAAGAGTATTTGAGGTAATAAGATCTAAATTTTTAGATCAGTTGTGATACGAGTCGTTCTTAATTCTTAGTTTGATAAGGTTGGAAGAATGAATATTTTGCAAATACTTATTCAGATAGTAGAGACTGTGATAATTTTGCAGTACTTTCTATGATTAATAAGTACAAATATAATTAATAATTTTATTAATTATTATTTAACATTCGCTAAAGAATACAAAGGTATTAAGAAAGTGCTAAACAACTTAATGACAAGAAATTCTGAAGTTTGGATACTATATAGGTTTTTCCAACTTCTACAATTGCGGTGCTTTTTTGTTCTATAAAGCAAGCAAATTTGTTATTTACGCGACAAAACCTGAAAGTGGAAACTCAAGTGCAGTCAACTTCACGTGAAGTTGATAATTGAGAGCCGTTAAATGAAAATTTAGTTAAATCAATCAAATTATTTAACAACTCTCAGTTATCAACTTCATGTGAAGTTATCTGAATTTTCACCAAACTAGAAATACATTACATTTCGACCTACTTTTTCTACAAGAGATTACCATCTTACTCAACAAAACGCCTAATGTACAATTGATGATGACATTTCTGATTCCTTGGACCATTCACTGATTCAGGGTTCATTTTGGAGGCCATCACCGGCAAACGGAGATTGAGGCGGAGACGATGTGCCGCTGATTCTACTCGGCAACGGCGTGTGCCTTTGTGAGTGCCGCTTTGTGCGCACTGTCATACTCTCAGTGTCCCAGTTGTTGCTAAACGTATCGTCATCGTCATCCTCGTCGTCCATGCTGTCCTTAAAAACTGGGTGTATGTAAGCATTATGTAGATAGCCTTTCAGGTTCAGGTGAGGTTCTGTTGCTTTTTCTAATGTATCTTTCATCATTGCTTCCTATTGAAAAATTATTGCACACACAAGAAGGAAAATCAGCATTTCATCAAATGGCAAACTTGTAGATCTCAATTCACTAACTAGAATATTTGATGAGTTCGAATCAGTTCTGTAGTTACATTAAGTACTTGTTTGGATGTCATTAAGTTTGATCTATGGTGATATATAACCATCTATCATGATATATAGTTTTCCTCAAATTTTATTAGTTGACAATATAAAATTGTTTTACATTATATCATTGCTTAGACATTGATCACAACATATTAAAAACAATTACGCCCCAATGATTTTATGGAGTTCTAATAAATGATCAGTCAATAATAGAAACAATGACTTCACCATCAGTGATACACTGGAAACAAATACTAACAAGTAAAAGGAACAAATAAACATTACCTGTAATGGAAACTTAACAAATGCAGGTTCGAATCGGCCTTTGCAGTACCGATAAAACCATATGGTCAGTATTGGAAGCACAATGAGAAAAGGCGTCGACGAAGCAGCCTTTTTTGTTGTGAGGAGTCCCATCAGAACTATCTGTGACACCGTCAATGCGATCACAATACGGCCATGGACATCAGGCCAGAATTGTGCACCACTCTCATACTCCTGATTATAAACATTGATGATCTACAATTGGAAGAGATATCTTTGTCTTAATATATCAGAAAGATAGTGTATATATTACAATATAAAATTTCATGTTAATTTGTTTGCAGTCTTAATTAACTATTAATATCACAGAAATCATGAACAGATCTATAAAACTTCGGTTATCAACGATTCGATACCTGATGACGGAAAACTACATAGGCAAGTCCAAAGAAAATGATTATGAAGGGAAGTACAGCAGGTGTAACTGCAGCATATACTAGCCCCAACAGAAAGTACAATTGTATTCGGGGCTCTCCCGTGTTGAAACCGATACTTCCAGGATCCATGGCCTCTTCCCTGTCCTTCTCGGTTTTAACCAAGAAGAAGTTCTTCAGGTGATAAAAAATAAGTGGCTTCAACATCAAAACCTCTGCAGCTATACTAGCCCATCCATCAACCATGATATAAGTTATAAAGAAAGTTGCTTTTAAAGGAATCGCAGTGCCAATTGTTATAGGATATCTGCCAGAAAAAATGCAGCAAGTGTTTAATGTTACCGACATATGCTAATGCAATATAAGTATACGAGCTTTAACAATTAGGTAAGGGAAATTATTGACCAAGACTATTAAAATCCACGAGTAATCATGAAATAATAGAGTAAACAGTAACTTAGCTGATGAGGGAGAGTATATTACTCTTATGTGATGTATCTTACATGAGAGGAATATTAGCATCTATTTATATTTGAGACTCTTTGATATGACATGGTTATATCCTGATTTCTAACAGATTATTTCATGGTGAACAAAACAACACAAAACAACGATTCTCAAATAGCAGGTGTGTTTACAGAAGCAAGAAACGCCTATTTCATATAATGAGAAGTAATCTAATATATTGACCAAAGACATGTTTATCTTACTTGCAATATAAAAATTAACTTGCAAAGAAAAACTTTTATTATGAATGTCTTACTGATTGGCTGGTTGGTGAACGAAAGAGTTCAGCTGTTGAAATGCGGATCCAGTGAGTACGTTCCCAAGAAATATATTCACAAAATTGAACAGATAATATCTAGAAGCTGATCTCCTTTCAAGAGATGATATAGATCCAAAGCCTTCAAATTTGGACATGATCATCAGTATTGTGGGAAGAAAGATTAAGAAAAGCTTCAACACGATCCCAGGTAGAAAACCTTGAATGAATGACTTAATGAAAGGGCTGCACAAAAATGTAAGTTTGTATAAGTAAATTCCATAGAATAGTGATGTGAGAGATCATGTTTTCAGAGGTCCAAATATGAGATTAGACTCACACAGTAACAAGTGGATTCAACCATGGTGCGGTCCTTTCGATTCCCTCAATACTTGCAAGTGTTTGAACAAATGCTATTGGGATCATGAAAAAGAAAGTGAGGAAGAAGAAAGCAACAGCCATGATTAACCTCCTGACAGAGAGGGAAAAGTATGGAATTGGCAGGTTTCGCCAATATACATCTCGTGGCTCTGGAGCCCATTCAGTCAACCAGAGTGTTGGGTTTCTAGTTTGTTGAGTTTGAGCACATACAGCGGCACCCCATCGTGTTTTAAATGAAACAAATGCCGCAGGCATGACAGACTTTGGATCATCTGTGACTTTTTTCCTCTCTGAAGCTATCTGCAAGGAGTGATCAACTAAAATTACACTAACCACAAACTCAATACTTTGAGAAAGAAAAACTAACCAATAAAATCACATTTAGAAATGACCATAATTTCTTTATATATCGGTTTTGTCATGATACCTAATAAGAAGGGGTAACATGAATGGTTATACCTCTAACAAGTTCAAGTGAAATTGAGTTGCACAAGGTCCTTAGTTCAATTCTTTCAGAGTTAATTTGCGCAAATTCAAGTTAACAATCAGAAAGGTACCAAACTATACAAAAGAGAGAAAAGCTGCACAAATAAAAGCTACAACCAAAACAGCTTAAAAGCAGAATGAAGCAGATGTATATATTACAAGGAAAACATACAATAATTTATGTTGTCATTATACTAGTACAGAATATGCTGTAGCTTATTATACGAACTAGGAAAAACTAAAATCAGATTCTCATTTTATAAGCATGAAGAATTTGTATATCAACAAACTATTGACGTTACTAAATTTCGACAAAAGTAAAACAAAGTAGAAAGAGAAACACATACTTCTTCTGACAACTTGTCAATTTCAGTGGTATGATAATCAATGGCATCCACTTTCTTCCCCCAAAGACCAAGGAAACCAGTCTGGTACAATGATAGAAGAGAAAGCTAAATATAAGAAATTCCCAAGAGAGTTTTGATCCAAAGTTTAGAGCATATCAATTTACAACCAAATACCTTCATTTCAGGTCTTTTAGAAGTTCTTTCAAGTTTATTTCGATAGTAGACAAGCCAGTTCTGCAGTTTCTTCTTCTTCTTGACCAACTTTGCAAGTGTGTTTGCATCATATATAACCTGAATACATAACAGACAAATTGCCACATTCATATCATTTCTATCATAAATTGAGTGAAATGATGTCATGTAATTAAACATTTAACTGATTTTTCTATCCCATAAGAAATCTGATCCACCGATAGAACAACACTTGGGTACCCTTATTTATGAAGGTATTGGTAGTTTGGTACCACTTTTATAATCACGGGTTAAGATCAATTCAGAAGTTTAAGATATCTTAAAATATTAGTAACTTGAGTTTATTAGACATATGGCAAATCCTGAACCACAAATAAAAAGAGTATCTGTACCCTTGAATTTTATGGGTGTATCTGAGATGCTCCCTAATAATGTAGTCACAGTTAATTTAAAAAAGAAAATTCAATTCAATTCAAATTGTCAAACACTGTAAGAGGCCATCTTATGGCAGTTGGAAGTCCAGACATTGATTGT
Source organism: Arachis ipaensis (assembly GCF_000816755.2). Taxonomy (NCBI): domain Eukaryota; kingdom Viridiplantae; phylum Streptophyta; class Magnoliopsida; order Fabales; family Fabaceae; genus Arachis; species Arachis ipaensis. Next base: position 1,463,862 of record NC_029788.2, on the reverse strand, counting down.
AGTAAAGGTTGAATTCCAACCAAAAGAAACCCGCCTAATGCACATCTATAAAAAAGAACGAGATAAATGAACAAATATCATCAAATTCTTTTGGTCCCAAAAATTATAGCAACCTTTAGCTTTGATCCCTTGAAAACTCAAATTTGGTCCCTTATTATTATTTTTTTTAACAGCTCCACATTTGGTACACGATCTTAACTTACTATTTTGAGTGATAATGTGGCAGTTAAAGATACACACACATTGCAATGTTGATGAGGAATTCTATTCGTTACCTCATCACTAAATAGGAAGTTATTGTTGACGATAAGTAGTGGTACTGGTAAAAACATGAAGATTGAAACGGTAGCCAAAGGGCTAACAGCATATTTAAAACAACAATAAAAATTATCATTCTTGAAGTACCCTGGAAAACCAACCTGGTGTGTAAGATAGTGACCCGGATGATTCACCATAAAAAAGTGCTCGACAAGCTCACTTACAGATTCATCAGGATCTGGTGGAATATTTCTAACAAGAACCTGACAATAATATATTTTATGTAAGCAAAATACACATGAAAGATCGTGTATGACAATTTAGACTACAGCTGTAATTTCTTGAACTTTAAGTATCAACATGCCTAAGAGCTGCAGAAATCTGTTTCATTAAAACCTTGTTTTGTACCTGTCATGTTGTATTTTAAGCAATTTATTTTTATTGCTCTCTACTCCTTTTAATTACTTCTTTCTTGTATTCCTTTCCCATCAATAAAGGCCAAAAAAGAGAAAAGGATCACCATTGACTTTGCTTATTAATTGAACATTAAGCTACTGACATTATAGATGAAAATAATTAACTTGCACCAGTAATCAAAACCAAAAAAAAACCTAAGACCACCAAATGCAGCAAAACCAAATCTGGTCTCTTGGGTTGAGATCTAACAATTATAGTACCACCTAGAACACATGGAATCTAAAATCAGAATTCCATTGCTTCATATCCAAAGATGATCAAGTAGTAACACATAAAACAATTGCTCAGAAAATATACATAAATTAAAGTAAAATTTATTTACTGTGAATTGATCAGGACGACGTTTCTCTGTTGCGAGGAATTCCAGCCTCATTGATGCAACTTTCTCATATTCCTTTAGCAATATATAGCAGACCCAAAAGGTAAACGCATAAGCCATTACTATGTGTCCCCAAAACCTGAGTCAATGTACAACATTTTAATAGAGCACCAAACATGGCATCATATCAGGAATGATTATAATTTAGGTATGCACAAAGTTACTCCGCAACTTCAACAATTAAGATTGTGCACAAAAAACAGAATTAGCAATAATTTGAATGGAGATTCGAGGACTAAGTGATGCTACCTCAGGATTAAATATAGGGATTACGATGGAAGAAAGGGTAATTTTGATATCTCCACATAAGAGATTCAAAGAAATTGAGGTATGCATTGAACATAAGGTTGCACTAGTTGAATATTAAACCTCAGGGATGGTTTAATACAATTTACTTAACAACATCAAGAAGGACTAGCAGAAATGTAATAATACTGAATGGTTGATACGAAACCTTTCGGATCGACTGTGGACATTTGAAACAGAGAGTTTATCAATGTCACTGGAAGTTATGTTCTTAGCTCCTTCTAGACCAGTACTTGTCCAATTGACAGGAACCAGAACAATCCAAGCCAGGAATGCTATGGGAACAAATATCTTAAGCCTGAAAAAAAAAAAAAACATAAAAACAGAAAATATCATAAATATAATATGCTTTGCTGAAGTAGTATATATATTCACAGAAATACAGAATTGTGCATTACCCTAACAGGTATATTCGCAAGTAAACAACGGAGTCCAATCCAGCATGGTCAATAAGCTCAGGTTCTGGCATTCTAAGTGCTTCTGGCATCCAATTCAAAAATCCAAGATATGCTCTCCAATCAAGGTTGACAAACTTGCGCACAAATACCCCTCCATGTACAGGGTCTGTTCTCAAACCCTTCAGATACCATTTTGGGAAGTATACACGGTCATTGAAAGGTTGAAGCCTCAAAATAGCAAAAGCCAAAAAGAAAAGAAATGCACTGCCAATGTTTATGGCAGCTGCAACCCCAATATCTCCAAGTGTAGTCATTTTATTTCTTTTAGCAGAACGAATGCATGCCTTCCTGAGATGAAAGTAAGAAAATGAATATTTGATAAGAAGGGTTAGATTCATACAAAACACAAATCTAGTCCAAATTCATGGTAAACTAGCAGAAGGTCCTGACTTCCACTATCCAATAAGATTATATACAATGTTAAAATTTCGAAACTTAAGCATTCATCGCCATGACATCAAGTAAAACTTGAATAAAAGTTTTTCACATTGACAATACCTTTAAGAGCAAGCATTTAAAAATGAAAAATTCATCAAAAAGAATGGCATATTAGTCCTCCTTCATATGTACATGAACAGAATTTGTGCAGAAGAACTATTCTGTCGCCTTTTTCTCAAATTCTGAGGGTCAAATTTATAATTCTAAAACCTTCAGACATAACTTTTTGGACTGCAACATAGATTGAGAGTTTGCACCAATTCATAACAAACAATTACGACTGGATTCAATTATAATACCAAAAGCAAAACAAAGAAACTTCATCAATTCAATCCATCTAGGTCACAAACATTCCACTCGAATAATAAACATAGAGTTTCAATCGTACTCAAGCATTTCATAGTACTAGTACTAACAAATTTACAAAAAAAGAAAAAACCAATTCGAAGAGTTTCAATTCGAAGATTCCAGAAAATAATAAGAATGAAGGAGTACAAACACAACGGCCAGTTCCGAGAAGAGCAGAGAAATTAAGATGCAGAGAACAATGAAAGGATGTGATTTGAGTTCGGATGGCTTTAAAACCAAACAAAGCAACAATTATTTTTATTATTATTATTTTTTATTTGTTTTGCAGCGAAACTTACTCACACACGCCACTACTGAGTTCAAAAAATGACGAGGCTAGAACTAGAGATTTAATTGAGAGAAGAAGAAGAAGGTCCTCGTGGTTTCTGGAAGAGGCAGTTGCGGCTGTTGGTTCTTACCTTGTGCTAATGCGATTACAGTTAGTTGAAGAGCACAGAGAATGAGTGAGCGAGTGGTGTTGGTGTTTTTTGTGTGTAGACCTTTCTCAATTATTCAAAGTCATGATATAGTCTTTTTTTATTTTGGGAAATAAAGTCAATTTAGATTGAGTTTTTGATATGATAGGCTAGCGTTGCTGTCGGATCGGTAACGTTGGCAAGTAAAGAAAATCAATAAAAAACAGTCATAATTTATTTTATTTAATATTTATTAATTATTGTGATAATTAATAAATGTTAAATAAGATAAATTTTGACTATTTTTTTTTGTCTCTCTAACATTATCCTTGTCGTCTGTTGGATACTTTTAAGTTAACAAAAAATTTTAGTAAGATATTTTAATTTTAGTAAAAATTCATCTGCAATTAATTTTACGTACAGTTAATAGTTAAGAACTGTTAAATAATTTGACTAATTTAATTAAATTTTTATCTATTAACTTTTAATTATTAACTTCACGAANATATTTTAAAATCAAAATTTCAATTACAATATTATATATTGTTCAAAGATTCAAACCCCTTCTAAAATTAAATAAAATATCTGGAGGTATCAGACAAGGCAAGTACCATGGAGCCACATATCAAAAGAATGTAAGTATTAAATTAAAACATTTAAACCAGATGTAATGCGACGGTGAATTCGGTGGAATTAATTAATTAAATAAATAAATAGAAAAATATTAAAAGATGAGGTGGCGAGACGTAGAGCAAGTAAACCCGTACCGCGTATCCGTGTGGATAATGCGTTGGCTGCGCAGGACGCTCGCACTTTTTTTTTTATTCTTTTTTATTTTTTAATCAAAGAACGAACGGTTGGCAGTTTGGATAAGAAAACTTGTAAGCCTGTAGATATGTAAATGACTCAGGTGTAGTCGACTTCACGTGAAGTTTATGCTCGAGAATTGTTAGATGAAAATTTAGTCAAATCAGTCAAATTATCTAACGGTTCTCAGATATCAACTTCACGTGAAGTCGACTGCACTTGAATTTTCACCAATAAATATTTATTTTGAATAAACCATGGTTTCGAGGCTAAATGTTAATGGGAATAGTCGAATAGATGTATGAATACCAAAAATATTGATTATTTTTTGTGTTTTACACAAACACACACACATAGAAACGTATAATTTAATGTTGATGTATTGATAGTGTAAAATATTTTATATAATTATTTAATTATATCTATTTTTTTGAATGACTAACTATTCACGTAATCAATATAAAAAGTAATTATTTTTGCTAAGAATAAAGCTCTATATTAAAGCAAAATACTTAACCAAGTCTAATCAAGTTGTTATAATAACTTTTCAAATCACGGGCTCCTTCTCCTTCTCTGTTTCTTTCTCCATTTCCTTCTCCTTCTCCTTATCCACCTCTTTGTCTTTCTTCTTTTTCTTCTTCCAAATTCGCGCAGGTTCTTCTTCTTCTCCTCCTCCTTCTTCTTCTTTTCCTCTTTTTTCGTTATCGTCATCACCAATAATACAAACATTTTGCAAACATCTGTATTAGTTCTGATTTTCTTTGCTGCCATTATTAAATAATTTAAGTTCATTTCTTAATTTATTTTGGTTCGGTCTTTATTTTTCAGTTTTGACTATGCTCCACTTCATGTGTTAAGCTCTACTTTCAAAAAAAATTTATTTTGGTTCATTTGTGTGTTAACTGAGGTTCACTTGATGCTGGTGATAAGTGTTGACCAAATTTTTTATTCCTTAAATAATTTCGGTTTATTTTTTAGTTTAATTGAGAATCATTTGGATCTAGAAATGAATTCGATGTGTTTTTGTTAATAATTGAGTCTTTTTTTAACAAAAAAATAAAATTATTTATTATCACTTTATTCAATTGTATTAGATTTCATTCCATTCAATTCAATTTTTCTTGAAAGCCATTCCAACCACTCGGACAAATTATTCATCAACAATACACCTAAACTGCAAATGAATCGAAAATATTATTAAAGCGAAACCACTGTATAATACCAAATGAATCGAACATTTGTCCATTATATAAATTCGAATTCAGAAATACCTACGTCTAGAATGAACCGAAAATATTATCATAGTGAAACCATTGTATAATACCAAATGAACCAAACATTTGTCCATTATATAAATTCGAATTCAGAAACACCTGCGTCTAGAACGAACTGAAAATATTATCAAAGCAAAACCACTGTATAATACTAAATGAACCGAAATTGTCCATTATATAAATTCAAATTTAAGTCAAAATGTTAGTTTTGGTTAGCAAAATATTAGTGTTGTTGGTCATTACGATAACGAAAGAGAAGAAGAACCTACGTGCACGAATTTGAAAGAAGGAGGAGGAGGAGGAGAAAGAAATGGAGAAATAGAAGGAGAAGACGAAGAACGAAGAAGTTGCGTTATTAAAACACACGTGTGATACATGCTGGTGTGATAAAAGTGGTTTTTGTTGAGTTTGGGCCAACTTGGTTGGATTTGATTACCAAAAACACTTGGATGTGTAGCTGGACTATTTTGTTAATATAAATTATGTAATTAGATACATGTGTAAAACTATAAGAAATGAAAAGATAAGATTCTCTTTCACTTAAGGTGTGTAGACCTTGACTATAAACTTTGTAAATAGAAATATTCGACACCCACTGATGCCAGTACTCGGGCCAAGATAGTATTATACGAACAGTGGAAGAAATCCAACCGTTTAAATATAATGTTTATTAATTCTCGTATTTCAATTAATATCTGTGATTCGATTCCTAATTGCAAAAATGTCAAGGATCACATGAAGACTATTGATGTATAGATTGAGTCTTTTAATAAGGCACTTGCAAGTACCCTAATTGCATAATTGTCATCTATGAAGTTTATTGGTGTAAGGGATATGCGTGAACACATTATGAAATTGAGAGACATAGTAGCATAATTGAAAGCTTTAGAGATTGAGATCTCTAACTCATTTTCTGATGCATCTTATTTTAAATTCCCTTCCTATTCAATACGAACGATTTAAGATTTCTTATAACACACAAAAAAAATGGTCCATTAATGAATTACTGGTGATATGTGTGCAAGAAGAAAGAAGACTAGTTTAAAAACTTGGTGAAAGTGCCCTCTTAACAAAAAATGAGGGCGGTAAGAAGTAAGCTCATAAGAAGAAAAGAAAGGGTATTACATCCCATCTTATGAAGAAAGAAAGTGTACGATATTTTTTTTGCAAAAAAAAAAAAGACACATAAAAAAAGAGTGTCCAAAGTTTAAGGCTTGACTTGAGAAGAAAGATACTAACATTTATGATCTTATTCTTTCAGTATGTTTTAAATTTAATTTTGTTAAAATATATTATGACACTTGGTAAATTGATTTTAGTGTTAAAATTCATATTTCAAATACCATTCAAAGTTTCATAAAAAAAAAATTGATAAGAAAGTTAACTGAACTTTTATATGGACAATCAGATGCGTTTAGGTATAGAAGCTGTTGAAATATTTAGGTTTATAAAACAAGGATTATATATAAATAACTGCACTACTTAGGTTTTTGTACAAATCAAGTAAAGCCTCAACCTCATTCTCAATAATTGTCAAATGGTAAAGGAAGTTTCAGAGTTAAGCCAATGTAATTAATTTGAGAAGCACACTAAAGCCACAAAAGAAGAACAGAAAATAAAAAATAGAACAAGTAAATCGAAATAGAAACTAATCGCTATGTCTTATTTAGAATTAGCCATGGAAGTGAATGAAAGAAAATAGAACATAGAAATTAGAATAAAAAAACAGCGATCCTTCTAAGCAAGCAATTGTGCTTTCTATGAATGAGAAACGCATATTAGAGTTCGGAAGGGAGCCACACGAACAACACATGAAAAAAAGTCAAGAACGGGTGCGACGGAAATTTGGTGCAATAGAGGTTCGGTACGATGGCAGTGCAAGGCCGAGAGGCTAAGAAAGCTACTGACATTGGATAATAGAATGCGGCATGGATGCAGCACCCAGAGAACAGAGCCTTGAAATAGAGAACCCTGAAACAGAGAGAGTGATGGAACAGATGCTTGCGAGTTCGAGACGAATGGAGTAAGAACAGAGTAGTGATAAGCCCAGAAAGTTAATGACGACATTGCAATTCAGACGCGGACAGAGAGGAGCAAATTTTGAATAAATGACCATTTGTACCCATGAAAGATAAAAATGCTGACATATGTACTCACGAAACTAAATTTGTACCATACAAGATGTTTTCCGTGTGACAAAAGTATCTTATCTTTGGAATGTTGGAGTGCTACGTAGGGTACTTTTGTCACATGGAAAACATCTTGCATAGGTACAAATTTAGTTTATGGGTACATATATCAGTGTTTTCATCTTTTATGGATACAAATGATCATTTATTCAGCAAATTTTCGTTCCTTCCTATTTCTACCTTCTTCAAATTTGCGTTCTCTATTAAACCTATAGTGCTAACAATAACAACATACACTTTCAATTTCTTTTCTCCATTTTATTTGTAATTTGTTATTATTACTTTTATACATATTTTTAAATTAATTTATTATATTAAAATATG
>NC_029788.2:1450002-1456150 GCF_000816755.2 Arachis ipaensis | reverse complement strand
ACTAAATTAATCCAATAAAATTTTTATTTGTCAAATTATAAATTAATATCAAATAATTATTCTAATTTAAAGTCTACTATTTTTCTGTATTCTTGGATTCATAAAATCAAGAAGGTCTACGAGTAAGGGCAATTAGATTGTTATCATCATAAATATTAGAGATCTTTCTACCGATTGTAATTTTTACTGGTATAGTCAGAGAGAAGAACAATCTCATAATTATGATAAATAGCCTTTTAAATTTTGTCTGAAATAATTTTTATTATTAGCGCACGAATTTTAGAAAATAATATGTGACTCTTTTTCAATAAAGCATTTATTTCTTTTTACTTTTCGCTTTAGACGTTCAAAATTCTGTAATCAGATTTTTTTTAAATAATTTATGGTTTTTTTTTGCAATGAAAATATTCTATAATTACTTAAATTTCAAATCTAATTCATTGATTTAATACATATTCTAATTCATTGATTTAATACATATTTTAAATTTAAAGTAAATGAATTGAAAGATAAAAGAGAAAATCTTATATCAAATTAAAGATAAAAGAGGAAATAAAGATTGCATTTATTATTGATGTATAACTCTTTAAATTAAATTAGCAGAGATTTAGTATATGTTGTACGCTTAATAATTTGTAGCATTTATATTATAATAATAAAATAACCAACGTGGGTGATCAATACTTTTACGCTTAAGTAAAAAGTGTTAAAATTTGTATCTATTTTGTATATGCTATTTTATTGGTTAACGACAAATCATTAAATAAAGTTTAAATTCGCAGAAGATTAATAAATAACAAATAACAGAATATCCTTTACGTTAATATTTGAAATCAAAAGGAAAGTTTTGAATAACCATGATAAATATAACTCATCTTTAAATACTTCTTTTTAAATAGATAACTTATCTCTCCATTTTATATTATGTTTTAGAAGAATGGTTGAGATTTTAAAAGGATAACATGCAAATTGGGCTACTATTTTTTCTTATTTTCAAATGGGATACATATAATAAATGGAAAATATTAAAGATCAATATATTTAGTAAAAAAACAAAGAATTGATTAAAAATCCAATATTCATTCTAAAGTGGATATTTATTTAGTTTGGATTGAATTTAAGTAGATATAATAAAATTTTATGGATGTTCATTTTATTAGATATGTGGATAGTTATTTTTCATTCTAAATTAACGGCTTGATGGAGAAAAAATTCGGCGGCACTGAGGCTGGCTGGTGAAGGAGCGACCAACAGCCAATGAGAATTTGAAGATAGGTATGCGGCAATAAAAAAATTAGAAGGTCAATATTAAAGTGTAAAAAGTAAACGTAGAATTTTTAAAAAAGTAATTTATGATTGACTGTTTTTTACTTTTTGTGAGTAAAAACTAAAAAATGTAGCTATGATTCACGTTATTCAGATTTCTGTTGTCTACCTAATAGAGTTGTGATTTAAAATTTGTACAGTGTTTTCGACTTCATCAATATGATTCTAAATTATTATTATTATTATTCAAAAATTTAAATTGAAATTTAGACACTTATCCCCATAACCTAACAAATACATCCCTCCCTGCATGTTGGTTAAATCATGATAAAGAAATTATTCTCTCTCCTACATACCACCTTGAACCAACAAAAAAGTTGTGCATTTCATGTTTTTTATTTTTAAATATTATTAATTAATTAATAGTCAAAAATAATAAATTTTATTGGTCTTCTAATATTTTTCTATAAAAAAAAAGGATTTCCAACATTTTTATAAGTCTCTCACACTATATGAATCGAGAAGTTGTGCTACAAAAACTAATTAATTAATTAATCCAACGTTATAAATGCGAGAATTTATGAATGGAAGAAAGAAAAACCTAAAACCATAAAAAGCCAAAGTTTTTATGGAGAAGAATGCAATTTAATTAGCTTCACTACAAGAAACATCGTTAATATCGACGGCCAAGTTGTCGATAATATTAAAAATCGACGGAAAATCGACGGCAGAAATGGTCGTTATTAAACTTGTCAATTTTTCAAAAGTTCAATAAAATCGACGGCTTGCCAAGCTGTCGATAATAATCTATTAAAATCGACAGTCTTTTCGTCTATAATATGAGTTAAAAAATTTTGCCTACTTAATAAAATCGACAATCTTACCGTCGATATTATTATATAAAATCGACAACAGTTTTGTCGATATTTGATTCAATAAAATCGACAAAAAAGCCGTCGATTTAATTATTTAGATATCGACAAATTCTTTGTCTGTATTTTGTTTTTTTTTTTTTGTCTATTTTAAATTTAAAAAGATCATGGAAAATACTTGAAAATAATAAATTATATAAAATAGGAATACTGAGGACCACCAACCACTACCAGCTTCCTATGAGTATATTGACAATTAAAGAAATCTTAATGCATTCAAACCATCAAAACCAGTGACTTTTTGCTTAAAGTTACCACCATTTAAAATGTACAGAGTATAGTTAGTGGAAGCATCATGGCAATCATTGGTGTTTGAGCTATCATTTCTATTATTGTCATTGATGCTTATTTCTGCAGCATTAATCCCTTCATTACAATTTCAATGAAAAGTTAACCATACTTCACCATATAATTTATGACTGAAACTCTTCTTTAATTTGTACCTAAGCACAATATGTAAATTGGCTAAATTGTCAGACTAAAGAAAAAACACTTGATAGCTCAAAGAATGAATCAAATTTGCACAAAAACAAATGCTCTAACTTTCCACCATAAGAAATTAAGAACACAATGGTAATCATATGATAATACAGACCTTTCTTATAAAATTAAAACAAAGTGGATTCTCAAAACTGTATGAACATATAAAGTAACTCCTCCATTAGAAATTAATCCCCCTAATCTTTTACTAGGAACTATTATAGATCAATTAACACTGCTATATTGAGCTCCATTGAGTTCACTAACACTAAGAGAAAAAGATACCTAATTTTTGTGAGCTTGATTGAGAAAGAGAAGATGCGTAGGAGAGAATAGAGAAGGACCAAAGTAGGAGGAGCAACGGCGACAACAGAAAAAAGGAGCGACGGCAGCACGGCATCAGCGGAGCGACGGCGGCGCGAGCAAGAGGAGCGACAGAGGCATGGCAGGAACAGAACGCGACGGTGGCGCAACCGTGACGGAGTGACAATGGAGCAGAGAATGACGGTGGCGCAACCGTGAATTTAGGGTAGAACTAGGGGAATTGTGTTTCTGGTGATTGGGGAATATGGGGATGAAATGGGAAATTTGGAGAAATTGGGTGTCTGAAATTTGGACGCGGAAAGTGGTGCAGGTATTTAAGTTTTTAGTGTTAAAAATCGACGGCATATTTGTCGATTTTAATTTTAAAAAAAGCAACACCTTAAGGGTCTATTTTATATTTTAAATATACACCGTTCATTTACTTTGAGTAAGTGATCTAGACTGTTTAAATTTATCGACGGTAGCAGTTGTCGAAATTTTAAATAACAAAATCGACACCAGGTTCGTCGATTTTAAAGTAAAAGTATTTTCAACTACTTGTTCGTCGACAATGTGACGATAATAGGAGAAATGTCAATGTATGATAAAAAAAATCGATGACTTGCTGTCGATTTTAATATTTGATTTTAATTATTTTTTTAATAATATCGACAGTAAAGTGTCGAAAAATATCAACGGCAGAAATAACCGTCAATTTTTGGCATCGAAAAAAACGCTTTTTCTTATAGTGCTTTATGCCCACTTAGCAATAAGAGACATAAAACCAGCTCCTAAAAGAAGAGAAACATTTGCCCCTATTTGAAGTCTACTATTTTTCTGCATTCTTGATTCATAAAATCAGCAACAAGAAGATCTACAAGTGCTATATAGATTAGGATCCCAATTGAAGCTGCGTTAAAAATTCCTTCCACAACAAGAGCAGTTGGACTATTATCATCATAAACATTAGAGATCCTTATGCGGATTGCAATTTCCACTGGTGTAGTTAGAGAGAAGAACAATCCCATAACAATAATAGATAATCTTCTAAATTTTGCCTGAAATAATTTTTGTCATTAGTGCACTAATGTTAGAAAACAACATGTGACTTTTTTTCAATAAACCATTTATTAAAATTTAGGGATTAGCATTTTTATTAAAATTTGGCCAACACTTAACTAACAAATTTGTTAGCCTATTTATCTTTTTCAATAGACTATCTATCTTTTTTTAAAATTAGTTTTAGTTTTTTTGTAATATCTACATTAATTGAAAGAATTTTTTTAACTATAAATATCGCTGAGAGTTGGCTTTTGATTTTTAAATAATTATTTAGTGATATATATATATAGAAAGAGAGACATTTTGATTGTATTGTTAAAAAAAAGATTACTCAATTTTTTCAAAAATATAAAACCTAAAAAATAAAATTTTAAATTATATATTATTATTTAAATTACTATTTTAGTGTTTTAATTTATAAATTATATATTTTAAAGACTAATCATATTTTAGAATAATAAAATATAATTATAGCAATAATTATGCTATATGTACATAAAAAGTAACTATCCGTATAGAATACATATTGATAATTATCCATATAGAATATATATTGAAATACAAAATACACATTGAAAATGAATTAAACAATAAATATATTTATACATAAATACATAATGATTAATGAATAATTTGATAGCTGATTTTTATGCATATATAATATTTTTATTCAAAAAATTATTAGAGTTTTTCTATTTTGTGTCCTAAAGACACATATTAAAATTATAAATTGAGAATATTTTTATTGAAAATACAAAAAATTTAAGTTTTTAATATATTTATTTTGCAGTTATTAAATGAAAAATTTTAAAACTTTCAATTAATGGTAAACTTGTCATGTGTCCTTAAAACACATGTTAGCGAAACTCAAATAATAATAATTATTTTATATATATTTTGTTCCCACTGTCAAAATTTCTGAATCTATCTGTCACTGGTGATATTCACGGTGATAGATAATTGTTGTTCACGTCCTCTTTTCTCTTTGAATTGTTGTTCATTTCACTAGGTATGCAGATGATTATTTTTCATTCTAAAGTGAATGTTTATTTAATTCGGATTGGATTTAATTAGGTATAATGAAATTTGTTGGATGTTTATTTTATTAGGTATGTGGAGGTTATTTTTCATTTTAAAGTGGATATTTATTTAGTTTAGATTGAATTTAAGTAGATACAATGAAATTTGACGAATACTCATTTTACTAGGTATGTGAATGATTATTTTCATTTTAAACCAACGGCTTGATGGAGAAAAGGCTCCACGACACTTAGATTGGCTGGTGAAAGAGGGACCGACGGTGCAGTGAGGATTTGAAAATAGATATGCGACGATAAAAATGTTAGAAGGTGAATAATAAAATGTAAAAGATAAAAGTATAATTTTAAAAAAGTAATTTATAATTGACTTTTTTTTTTACCTTCTGTAAATTAAAAATATAATTCATTATTCACGAAAATTGTCTATTTAGCCGAATTATAATTTAAAATTTGTACAGTGTTTTCGACTTCATCAATATGATTCTAAGTTATTTCCAAACTACTCCCTGGCTTATGTGAGTTGGTTGGTACCTCATTTGGGAAATAGCCTCCTATATATGCAACTAGCTAGGATGTTAATCAAGAGTCAAACAACGCAGCTTCTTTAATTTCCCTCTTCCTCTCCAAGCTACAATTGGTCAACATTTACCAACCTCCCAAGGAGAGTAAATTGGTAGGCTATATATCACAAATTAAATTTTGATGATTAATAATAAAAAAAAATATAATTGCTCAAATATTTTTTAAATATTACATATATTTTTTCTAAAGTCATAAATGCAAACTTAAAAGATTTTGGTACCTCATAGCCTCCTATATATGCAACTAGCTAGGATGTTAATCAAGAGTCAAACAACGCAGCTTCTTTAATTTCCCTCTTCCTCTCCAAGCTACAATTGGTCAACATTTACCAACCTCCCAAGGAGAGTAAATTGAGTAAATTGGTATCACAAATTAAATTTTGATGCACTTATCCCTAACAAATATATCTAGAGGTGGAAAAAGGTCAGACGACCTGTCAAGGACTTATAGTCTGACTTGTGTTTGGCCTGACCTTTGACCTTA
>NC_029788.2:1438104-1443785 GCF_000816755.2 Arachis ipaensis | reverse complement strand
ACTAAATTAATCCAATAAAATTTTTATTTGTCAAATTATAAATTAATATCAAATAATTATTCTAATTTAAAGTCTACTATTTTTCTGTATTCTTGGATTCATAAAATCAAGAAGGTCTACGAGTAAGGGCAATTAGATTGTTATCATCATAAATATTAGAGATCTTTCTACCGATTGTAATTTTTACTGGTATAGTCAGAGAGAAGAACAATCTCATAATTATGATAAATAGCCTTTTAAATTTTGTCTGAAATAATTTTTATTATTAGCGCACGAATTTTAGAAAATAATATGTGACTCTTTTTCAATAAAGCATTTATTTCTTTTTACTTTTCGCTTTAGACGTTCAAAATTCTGTAATCAGATTTTTTTTAAATAATTTATGGTTTTTTTTTGCAATGAAAATATTCTATAATTACTTAAATTTCAAATCTAATTCATTGATTTAATACATATTCTAATTCATTGATTTAATACATATTTTAAATTTAAAGTAAATGAATTGAAAGATAAAAGAGAAAATCTTATATCAAATTAAAGATAAAAGAGGAAATAAAGATTGCATTTATTATTGATGTATAACTCTTTAAATTAAATTAGCAGAGATTTAGTATATGTTGTACGCTTAATAATTTGTAGCATTTATATTATAATAATAAAATAACCAACGTGGGTGATCAATACTTTTACGCTTAAGTAAAAAGTGTTAAAATTTGTATCTATTTTGTATATGCTATTTTATTGGTTAACGACAAATCATTAAATAAAGTTTAAATTCGCAGAAGATTAATAAATAACAAATAACAGAATATCCTTTACGTTAATATTTGAAATCAAAAGGAAAGTTTTGAATAACCATGATAAATATAACTCATCTTTAAATACTTCTTTTTAAATAGATAACTTATCTCTCCATTTTATATTATGTTTTAGAAGAATGGTTGAGATTTTAAAAGGATAACATGCAAATTGGGCTACTATTTTTTCTTATTTTCAAATGGGATACATATAATAAATGGAAAATATTAAAGATCAATATATTTAGTAAAAAAACAAAGAATTGATTAAAAATCCAATATTCATTCTAAAGTGGATATTTATTTAGTTTGGATTGAATTTAAGTAGATATAATAAAATTTTATGGATGTTCATTTTATTAGATATGTGGATAGTTATTTTTCATTCTAAATTAACGGCTTGATGGAGAAAAAATTCGGCGGCACTGAGGCTGGCTGGTGAAGGAGCGACCAACAGCCAATGAGAATTTGAAGATAGGTATGCGGCAATAAAAAAATTAGAAGGTCAATATTAAAGTGTAAAAAGTAAACGTAGAATTTTTAAAAAAGTAATTTATGATTGACTGTTTTTTACTTTTTGTGAGTAAAAACTAAAAAATGTAGCTATGATTCACGTTATTCAGATTTCTGTTGTCTACCTAATAGAGTTGTGATTTAAAATTTGTACAGTGTTTTCGACTTCATCAATATGATTCTTTATTATTATTATTATTATTCAAAAATTTAAATTGAAGTTTAGACACTTATCCCCATAACCTAACAAATATATCTAGAGGTGGAAAAAGGTCAGACGACCTGTCAAGGACTTATAGTCTGACTTGTGTTTGGCCTGACCTTATAAAAGAGGTACAGGCTCACGCTCTTTTAAAAGCCTTAATATGTTAATCCAGATTCACTAATTAGTCTTATTTACTTGTCAGGTCTGCCTAAATCTGTTAAAATATAATTAAATATATAAATAATTTTTTATTATTAACAAAATTATGAAATATTTTAAATTTATTATATTTTATTATAAATATTTTTGTATATTTTAAATACTTTAAAAGATTAAAATTTTTTATAAATAAGCCAGACCTGTTAAAAATAAAACCTGACCGAACCTGTTTTCACTCCTAATACATCCCGCCCTGCATGTTGGTCAAACTAAATCATATGAGGAAGAAATTATTCTCTCTCCTACATACCACCTTGAACCAGCAAAAAAGTTGTACATTTCATGTTTTTTCTAATGAATAAAACAAAGAAAAAAATTTACAAATTAACAAAATTTATTATTTTAGTCATTATTTTTAGTCATCAATCAAATTTTTTTAGTTAAGTAATTTAATAATATAATTTTAATCTATATTTTTAAATATTATTGTTACGGTGGGTAACCAGAGATTGGTGGGCCGGATGACGTTGGTAGGCCCAAACGTGTGAGGGAGGAGACTATCGCGTTTGCCTGAAACTCGGTGTTCCTCCGTCCGACTTGTACGTGTAAAAGAATGGGGGGTGGTACCTGCAAAGACACTTACCTCACTACTGTGGTTGAGGAGAGTCTCAAGACGGCAGGGGTTTGTGGCAAACTCTTGGATATATTTGAGAAGACTCCCATCAGCTCTTTAGGGACGACCTCGAGGGTCGAGGAGCTGGAGGGTAGGCTTCGTATATATCAGGAGCATGAGAGGGAGTTGGAGGGGAAAGTCGCCAAACTGACGGAGGAAAGTGACAGTCTCAGAGAGAAAGGGAAGGAATTGCAGGCCCGATGCAACATGGAGATGGATTTGAGGAAGGCAGCGCAAGCCAGCTACAACAGTTTGTTTGCTGATCTTGTGTCTGTAAAGAACGACTTGCTGAATGCTCGGAAGGCCTACACCGAGTTGGAGGACTCTATTGCGGATGGTGCTGATGAGGCCTGGAGGATCTTCAAGGAACAGGTCGGAGTTATTGCTCCTGACTTGGACCTTTCTCCTTTGGACCCTGATAAGATTGTTGTTGATGGTGCCATCGTGGATCATCCTGTCCCCATAGTGGAGTCTGAGTCTGATTTAAAGACTCGGGGGCAGAGGATCGTAGAGTCCCCTCCTCGCTCTAAGGACGCTCCGAGTTCCTCTACCATCCTCCCGACTTCCTCTTCAACTCCTGCTCCTGGCGTTCCCCCTGACTCTGTTGGTGGTGATCCTCTTTGAAAAGTGATTTTGGCTATTGGGGCCCGGCCTGTGGGCCCCTCTTTTTTAAACTCTTTATTTATTTGTTTGGTGTTTTGAACAATTTTTTGGCCTTTTAGGGCCGTAAACGAAACACTTTATAATACCCTTTAATAAGGGTTTTGTAGGTTAAAAAATAAGTACCCTTTTTGGATAAGGGTTTTGAGTTACCTTATGTGCGCATGCTTTTTCTGTTCGCGGTTCTTTTGACTCTTTGATCTTTTCTAGGAAAAACCTTTTCTTAGGGGCTTGCCTGCTTTTCTGAATTTCCTTGATTCTCAAGGCAGCCTTACTATTTTTTCGTAGTTTTTCCTTATCTCTTTTTGTTATTCCTAGTACTCAATTTTGAGTTTTTCGTGACTTAGGCTACTTTTGCGATTCATTTTAACTTTACTCGGCTTCGTTTTCCGACTTATGAGTCGGATTGCTTCCGAGTTTATCATGATCGACTTCTATAGCCTCTTTACACCGACTTGTACCTCGTCGTTTTATCCTGACGACCATCTAGGTCGGTTCATGGGACTTTCACGTTTTGTCGAAATCGGTGCGTTTCGTAGAAGGAAAATAAAAGGGGAATTTAAAAGAGATATTTAAAATGAAAAAGATCTTTATTAATTGAGGGGGTACCTTATTGCTACTAAGGGCTTTTGATAATTTATTTCCCTTAGCCCCTACTATGATGCCTCGTTAAAAACCCTTCTCCAGAAAAAACCCTTTGATTCTGGGAAAAAATCATGAAGCTGGGAAAAGAGTACATCAGGGAGTAGAGTTCGCTTTTAGCTGTAGTACCTTTTCATATTACAAGCATGCCGGTGGAGTCGGTGAACTGGGTTCCGTTATCTGTGGTAATGGAATAAGGTATCCCATACCTTGTGATGATATTTTTGTAGAGGAACCTCCGACTTCTTTGTGCAGTGATGGTGGCCAGTGGTTCTGCTTCTATCCACTTTGTGAAGTAATCTATTCCCATTATTAGGTATTTGACTTGTCCTGGCGCCTGGGGAAAAGGACCTAACAAATCCATTCCCCATTTTGCAAAGGGCCATGGAGAAGTGATACTAATGAGCTCTTCTGGGGGAGCCACGTGGAAATTTGCATGCATTTGACATGGCTGGCACTTTTTCGCAAATTCTGTGGCATCTTTCTGTAAGGTTGACCAGTAAAATCCTGCTCGGATCACTTTCCTGGCCAATGACCTGGCTCCGAGATGATTCCCGCAGATTCCACTATGTACCTCTTCCAACACCTCGGTGGTTTTTGAGGTCGGCACACACTTTATCAATGGTGTTGATATCCCCCTTCTATAGAGAACATTTTTCACCAAGGTATAGTGTTGTGCTTCCCTTCGGATTTTTTGGGCTTCTTTTTCCTCCTTAGGGAGGATGTCGAATTTTAGGTATTCGACTAAGGGGTTCATCCATCCGAGGTTCAATCCGACCACTTCAAGGACTTCTAGTGTGTCTTCCATTTTTACCACTGAAGGTTCCTGGAGAGTCTCTTGAATCAGGCTTTTGTTATTTCTACCTGGCTTGGTACTTGCTAGCTTGGATAGGGCGTCTGCTCTGCTGTTTAGATCCCGAGTTATGTGCTTCACCTCGGTTTCTGCAAAGCGCCCCAAGAGCTCCAAGGCTTTCTCCAAGTACCTTTTCATAGTTGGGTCTTTTGCCTGGTACTCCCCACTTATTTGAGAGGTCACCACTTGGGAGTCGCTGTATACCATCACCTTCATAGCACCGACCTCTTCTGCCAGCTTCATCAGGGTATGAACAATTATTAACTAGTTATTAGTCAAAATTAATAAATTCTATTAGTCTTCTGGTATTTTTCTAAAAAAATAGAAAAAAAAAGGATTTCCAACATTTTTATAAGTCTCACATTATATGAATCGAAAAATGGTGCTACAGAAAGAAATTAATTAATTAATCCAACAGTATAAATGCGAGAATTTGTAAATGGAAAAAAGAAAAACCTAAAACAAAGTTTTTATGGAAAAGAATGCAATTTAATTGGTTTTATGCCCACTTAGCAATAAGAGACATAAAACCAGCTCCTAAAAGAAGAGAAATATTTGCTCCTATTTGAAGTTTACTATTTTTCTGCATTTTTGGATTCATAAAATCAGCAGCAAGAAGATCTACAAGTGCCATATAGATTAGGATCCCAGCTGAAGCTGCGTTAAAAATTCCTTCCACAATAAGAGCAGTTGGACTGTTATCATCATAAACATTAGATATCCCTATGCCGACTGCAATTCCCACTGGTGTAGTTAGAGAGAAGAATAATCCCATAACTATAACGGATAGCCTTCTAAATTTTGCCTGAAATAATTTTTGTCGTTAGTGTACGAATGTTAGAAAGCATGTGACATTATTATTAAAATTTGGTCAACACTTTTATTAAAAATACTAATAATGACTAATTAATGGTTATAAACCACAAAATTTACGTATAAAATTTTATAATCAATTTTTTTAAAAAATAATTTATGACATTCTTTTTCGCAATGGAAATATTCTATAATTACTTAAATTTCAAATCTAATTCATTGATTTAATACATATTTTAAATCTAAAGTAAATGAATTGAAAGATGAAAGAGAAAATCTTATATCAAATTAAAGATGAAAGAGGAAATAAAGATTGCATTTATTATTGATGTATAACTCTTTAAATTAAATTAGCAAGAAATTTAG